>NW_008692192.1:7620-49518 GCF_000695815.1 Acanthisitta chloris
CTCTGGAAAGTCTTGCTGGGATTTGAAAACCAGCACTCTACTTATGCAGAGCCTACCCAGCAGTTGTGCTTCTCAACATCTTCCTCTCAGTCTCCAAAGTGCCGAGATGCACTGCAGATGAATGTATAATGTAGCAGCTTGCAAAATATGTTCTCCCATGCTTTGCTTTTCTTTGTAAAAGCCCCCAAATCACTATTTTCTGGCAGATTTTTGGCTTTGGCTGAATTTATTTTAGTTTTTTTTTATTTTGCTGCATTTTTGGCTGAAAACTTTTTGGCCACACATTGCTAAAGACTTCCATTTTCAGCTGAAAATTCCCAGTTTGGGGCTGGTGGGTTTTGTTTGTGTGTTTGAGGTGGAGTTTTTTTTGGATGAAAAAGAGAAAATATTGTAAGGAAGAGTAATTTGAAGGCAGAAGTTATTCCCCATGATTAGGTTTGTTTCATTTTTAACCCCACTTCTGCTTGAAACCAATACTGATGGAGATTCTCCAAACTATCGCTACTATCAGCCTGAGGCTGATGAGGCAGTGTCTCTCCTCTGTGCTGTTTGCATTAACATACAAATGACTTAGATCCATGAAAAACTATGGAGAGCTCTACATTATTCAAGTGTTGGATGAGGCAACAAGAACAGATCTATGGTTATAACAAATTTTATAGCCTAAATGTTTGCATGGGATTTGGATGGGGTAGCTTGCACAGACCCTAGGAGAAGAAATGAATTGTGTTGGGCACAACTACCCCTGTTACTTTCCTAGCCAGGTGAGAGCTCTCAGCCCCAAGGAGATTGTGCTGGATGTGGAAAATGCTGGTGAACAGGATTAAAATGTAGTTAAGGGCATTTCCAGAAGGACTGAATGGTGTTGCTGTGGTTTTTAGCTTGTCTTTTAGCTAGAAAGTGTTTAAACCCAATGAGTTCAATCCTTCATTTAAGCCCAAAGTTTGGGTTCAGCCCCTTATATAAATCCAACAGTTGGGTTGAACCCAGTGTTTGGATTCAACCCTTTGTATAAGTCCAATACTTGTGTTCAGCCCTTCATTTAAACCAAATGGTTGAGTTCAATCTAATGGTTGGGTTCAACCCTTCATATAAACCCAATGCTTGGGTTGAACCCTTCATTTAAACCCAACAGTTGGGTTCAACCCTCTATAAAAGCCAAACAATTGGGCTCAAACATTCATTTAAGCTCAGCAGTTGGGTTTAACTCCTTGTTGGATAAAGAGTTGAACCCAACACAGCTAAACCCCGCAGCATGTGGGGGGGTCGGGTTCTCAAACTCTTCTGCGTGGGGAGAGACCCCAATCTGTCCCCCCTACAGAGCTATACTGCTGTCTACAAGCTGTGATATCTGCCCTGCTACTAATTAACTGTTTCTTGTTCTCTGTTTTGTTTTATCCCATTCACAGGTGGGCCTTAATGTTCTGATCCAGAGAGCAAACAAGTTTACCCCATCCACTCGTCTCTTGATCCAGAGGTTTGTGCCGTTCCCTGCCGTCGGTAAGAAATAACACCTTTTCTTTCTATTTACAGTGTTGGCTCTAAACCTGCTGGTGGCCAAAAGCCACTGGGATGGACACCTAACTCCTGCCTTCCCGTGTCCCCTCAGTAGTGTGTCCCTGAGTCAGTACAGATAGTGATGGAAGGGTGCAAAGCAGCATTTTGGCAGGGAAATGATGCAAAACTGCTGGTGGAAGCAGCTCACAAGGCTTTTCAGCTGCACTTTCCACTCTCAAGCATCTTCAAAAATGATCAGCATTGACTGGTCCTTGACTGCTCATGTTTGAGAGCATTTAATTTGCAAGATCTGGTTTGAATTATTCAAATCAAATCTTCAAATAAGCAATAGCATTAGGAGGGTTTTTTTGCAACAAAATGCAATGAAATGATTCTACTCTGAATATTCAGATTTCTAAGAGCTGCTGATTAAAAACAGACCAAAGTGTGTGAAGAATTAAGGCTGCTGTAGGCTTGTTGGAACATTTTGTCAGCATTTTATCAGCTACCTGCTCAGAGTTTGAGGGAAGGGACACACTGGAGCCTGTGATTGCAACCTTTAGCAAACAATGGCTTATTTTAGCTGTGAAGAAATCACTGGTGGCATTAGGACAATTTTCTGTATAAGCTGGCTTGTTTATTTACAAAGATGCTGCAAAAATTGCCCAAGCAGGGAGGAAAACAGTAAACAAAAGTGTTTTGCTGCCTGTTGCAGATCCCTTTTCAACTGTGTTAATGCAAAACTTTTTTTAAGCTTTTCCCTTTGCTGTGCATGGGCCACATCCTTAGAGCTTTGTTCAAGGATGCCAAATCCCTTTACCTGGTTCTTACTCTGTCTTTCTGTTCTTTATACGCCTTTTTTTATATCAGAGAACTGGTTGTTCTCCCCCCCCCCCTTTCTGCCAGAAAAGCAGCCACTTGCTCTGTCTGCAGGTGACCGGGACTGTGGTCTGGGGGTTGGACATCATCTTATTCCTGAACACTTTGCTTGTACATAGAGGATCTGTGAACATTATTATTTTCCTGGAACCTTTCTGGAATATGTTGTAGAGGGTTTCATATTTCTTTGGGTTTTTATAACCAGGAGGGCACTAGGGATGAATGCAAGCTCCAGAAAGCAGCTCCAAGGTGTGTTTGAGTCAGAGACTCACTCAGGAAACCTTTGCCATTGGGCCGATCTATTTTCATCCCAAGGTGTAAGGAGAAAGAGGTTACATTTGTGTCAGCATTGATTGAGGACACGTAATTAATTTGTTTATCCTGTAATTAATTGTCTAGCTCCCGTTTAATTTGTGTACCATCATGTGCCAGGACAATCAGGAATCTTCCTCCCGCTAATTACTGTTTTGTGCTTTGGAAAGCTGTGAGTTATTGGTTTACAGACCTGGACAAGCTTTCATTAAGATTTGTCTTCCTGTCATTTGTTGAACCACAAGCCCCCAGCAAAAAGGCAGAATTTCTCTTTTCCTACATGAAAAGTTCTTGCTCCAAAAGGCATCTGGATGTGGTACTCATGGACATGGGTTAGTGGTGGACTTGGCAGTGTTGGGTTAATGGTTGGACTCAGTCTTGTGGTCTTGTCCAGCCTTAGAATTATATGAAACCACTACCATTAAGAGGTTTTCCCTCATCCCTTCTTTGCCTCTCTCTCCCACTGATCTTTGCTGCATTGTGCTGATTGATAGAGAGGTGGTGGAGCTGTCCAGGGAGGTGGTGGAGTCACCATCCCTGAAAGTGTTTAAGAGGTGTCTGGACCTGGTGCTGGAAGATATGGTCTAGGGCTTAGGGGTTACAGCAGAGTAACAGGTTTATGGTTGGACTTGATGATTTTAGAGGTCTCCTCCAACCTTGATGATTCAATTCTATTCTATTCTACACCATTTGAAAAAAATGAGACATGCATCAAAGCTTTATGGTCTCTCATCCTGAGTTATCATGGGAGATGCAGACTTGGGCAAGGGAAGCTACTGCTTGGGTGGAAAGCAACCAGACTCTGAGCAGAGATGTTCATAAAGACTCCAGAAAGCTTTGGGAGGTTTGGCACTGGGAAAGCTGATCTGCAGGTCTTGCTGCCCTCAGAGATGCTCTGCATAGGTCATGTAGCACTTTTTTTTTGCATGATAAAATAACCCATATCTGTAGGTGTCATGCCTGCAGGACAGATTTAACAGAAGTAGTGCTAGGATGTCAGACCACACCCTCACCCTCCTCCAAATTTAATTTGTAGTAGCTGAAAGTCACATGTTAATCCAAGGAAACCTCCCCAGCTCCATGAAACAGATCTGGGAAATCAACCTAGGTGGAGCAGCTCATGGAAATGGCCAAGGCTCTGCAGACACTTTGGCTGTCCTGGTATAAAAGTGGTTTGGGCTTGATGTTGGCCACCCTGCAGCATAATCTGCATGGTGAAGGTGTTCTCCATGAGGGGAAGAGGAGAAAGGAAGGAGTGTGTCAGGGCTGTGTTCTGGAGAGCTGTGATTCCTGAATTTGAGCAAGGAGGGGCTTGACCCTTTCCTGGAGATGTAGGGGATAAAAGATATCAATGCCTAAGCTTATTTCAGGGAACCCAATTTACTCTCTTCTTCCCAAGCACTGGGTGGGAACAGCTGTCAGGAAGGTAAGGGATACCACTGGTGCTGATGTGCCTTATTCTGGACATGTTTGTGGCTTAAAATGCTCAGAAAACCCCAAAAGTTGCATCCCAAACCTGCTCTGAAGGAAAGCTGGTAGAAAGAGACCAGGGAGGGGAGAAGGATGAAGGCTTACTTCTCCTTTAGCTTTTTTTTTTTGTGCATGTGTGTGGTTAAAATTGTTACATGTGTTGAGGTGATGCACAAAGATGTATTTAGTGTGTGGTGAGCACCCTGAGACAGAAGAAATATCTATAAACATATAGGAGTGGGGTGGTGGTTGGTTTTGTGTTTGACCCCCACTTCCAATATGCCGCAAACTGTTTTCACAGCATTAGTTTCCAGGCTATATTATCACAATTTCTTCCCAAATTATGAGAAACAATTTGCACATATATTTATTTATTTCTCACCCCCCCACCCTGTATTTGAGACATCCATAAAATCCAAGTTTAGCCATAATTAACAGCATTTTCTGCTTTCTCAGAAGGCAGAACAGGAGCAGCTCAGAGTTTCTTGTCTCAGACAACCAGGGTGGAATCAGGTGTACAATTTGGTAACAGGTCAGTGAATTGAGAGATTGGAGAAGCATCTTGGGCACTTCAGGTCTGGACATCCAACCATGAGTCATGCAAGAGCCTTGTGCTGGTGCATCCTTGGCCAGAGCATCTCTGCTGGCTTGTTTATCTCTGTTCAGTCTTGATTGACAACTAGAAGGCTAGGGCATGTGAGTGTTAAAAAGTAAAAAAATAAGAGGGCTAAACTTTCTTTAAATGAAATGCCTGGTTTGTTTTTTTTTCCTCTTGGATTCAGGAGCTGAAGGGTTGGTAACACAGATATTTTGATAGATGGGAAGAGTGGTCCGGTGCTTCGAATATTAAAGAGAGAGACAGAGTGTGCGTGTGTGTATGTTCCTCTTCTTCTCGAGTGTAAGGAGCATTTGTCACCACAAATCATCCTTGATTGCAGAGAGCTGCGTTCCTATAGGGCTCACCCACCCACTACCCTCAAAAAAATTAGACATTTGTTAGATGACATGAATTGAGATTAATTAG
The DNA here is from genome assembly GCF_000695815.1 of Acanthisitta chloris. Taxonomy (NCBI): domain Eukaryota; kingdom Metazoa; phylum Chordata; class Aves; order Passeriformes; family Acanthisittidae; genus Acanthisitta; species Acanthisitta chloris. The sequence goes on from NW_008692192.1 coordinate 12,803, forward strand.
TGAATATTAACCCATCAAGCAGTGCAGAAACACATTTTTGGAAAGCAGTGGTACTTGCAGCAACAGTGGGTTTGTATTAGTTCTGCTTGGAAAGTTGGTGATGAAATGTGGTGTGGGGGGTGCTGGAAAATGCCACTTGATCAAAACCAAAACTTTTGGAGGAATTAGAGGCATTGCTTGGGAGAAATTTAAGGAGTGTCTGAGCTCTGGAGAGGGGCTGCAACCTGGAAGGGTGTTTCTCAACCCCAACTCATAATACACTACTTGAGGAGCAGAATTTGGGGTTATCTTGAGAAGGCTGCAGGCTGGGCAAGGGTAGGGACGTGTCAGAAAGGGTCTTGGACCTGCTGCCACCTCTGCTGTGAGTGCAGGACTGAGATCTGGGAAATGTCAGGTGGGATGAAGATCTATCTATCCAAAGCATTTCTGGTTTGTGTCATCATTCAGAAAATTGTTGCTAAAGCAAAGAAATGGGTTTCTAACTCTAAAAAATAAGCCCAGAGAGACATTTCCATCCTAAAATATGGGAAATCATAGAATCATGGAATGGTTTGGATTAGAAGAGACCTTAAAGACCATCTAGTTCCAACCACCTGCCATGGGCAGGACACCTTCTACTAGACCTTCCAGTAGTACTCCTGACTATTTGTTCAGAGGAGCTGTGGCTGCCCCATCCCTGGAAATGTTCAAGGATATCTTGGATGGGGCTTGGAACAACCTGGTCTAGTGGAAGGTGTCCCTGCCCATGGCCAGGAGATGACCTTGTCCCTTCCAACCCAAACGATTCCATGATTCTATGAAACTCCATTATTTAAGAAGAGTTTGTCTGCTGGCTTGGAAAGGGCAGTTCCAACCCACACTGGGATGTGCCATCAGCGGAGGCAGCTATCAATCAGCAGTGCCTGGTTGGCCAAGCCCAACTGGCAACCCAATGAAAGGACCAGTGCAAGGATAGGAGTATGTATGGACACCAACATGTGAAGATTCCATGATTCTATGAAACTCCATTATTTAAGAAGAGTTTGTCTGCTGGCTTGGAAAGGGCAGTTCCAACCCACACTGGGATGTGCCATCAGCGGAGGCAGCTATCAATCAGCAGTGCCTGGTTGGCCAAGCCCAACTGGCAACCCAATGAAAGGACCAGTGCAAGGATAGGAGTATGTATGGACACCAACATGTGAAAATCCTGGTGTTTCACTGGATCAGTACATCTGCAACTGTGGCGGCAGATTGTTTTGCATGTAAGGAAAATTATCTTGGTTATCCCCCTCCTTTTAAGAATCCCATCTTTGTCTTGACATAAGGGCGACTCACAGGAACTCCTCGGCAGATTGATGAAAGAAAAGCTGAAGGGTTGTTATGGCAAACAGGAGTCTGCCATTGGGTACTGACCAGGGATAACTGTCCTGCTTTTCTCATCCTCAGCTAGTGCCAATATCTGCAATGTTGTCCTGATGAGGCACACGGAGCTGGAAGAAGGAATTGATGTTTTGGACAGTAATGGAAACATTGTTGGGTCTTCCAGAATTGCTGCAAAACACGTATGTACCTGTGATACTCCTGGTGAGTTTGGACACTGCTGGTTTTCAGTCTCAACAATTCCCACAGATGTAGGCATTGAGGCTTGAAAGAGCTAGAAATAGATGAGCTTTGCCCATCAACTGAGTGTTCCACTGGACATGATCTTGTGTCATGAAGGGAAATTTGGGACCTGACCTTGATGGTTTGAAAGGGCAGAGACTGTCATCAGGAAGATCCTCTACTCCCCTGATGCTTTCACAGGAATTCTCTGTGGGAACTTGTAAGCAGTTCATGTTGAATATGAAGCAAAGATAACTTACACCTTTTTCTAAATGAGGAAGACTTCATTTCCGAGCTGAGCAGCTTTTTAACCCTTCCTGTGTCTAAACTGCATGAAAAGTCACCAACCAAAGCTTTGTAAGGGGAGACAGATGTTTTTACCCTCATCCTAACACCTAGTTTGCTTTCCCCTCTAACCTACCCTCTTCCATCTGCCTGAAATTTATCTCTTTGCATCCCTTCATGCATAGTTTTGTCTCCTGAGCATCATCTGATTGTCTGAGGCATGTTGTTTCCAAGTGGGCTTTCATCTGAAATGTAAAGCGTGTACCAAAGCACACGCCCAGGCAGAGGAGTTAATAATATAATGCTTGGCATTTCTCTCCCTCCTTCTGTCCAAGGCTCTTAAGGCACTTCACAGACAGCAATTAATGTACAGATTTACAGTCCTCGGCAAGAAATGGGAGATCTCTAATATCTCTCCATATTGTTGTTTAACAGGGAGATTAAAACAATCTGTTGAAGGGCTCAGAGATACTTCTTTGAGCCAGTTTTCCTCACTCACATTAACTGGCTTCAGGACCCAACTTCCCCTCTCCATCATAATGGCTGAGGGGAAGACAGACAACAGAGAAAATAAATACTAGAAGTGAAGGTGCTGTGAGAGTGATGTAGGTGGAGTTTAAACATAAAATTTGGGTGTTCTGAGAACTTCTGCTCAGCTGCCATCTAATCCTAATGTTTCTTCCTGAATAGCTTGTGACTGGGTTTTGGCATGAAAAATTTGGCAGATCCTTAGTGTAACGTATCTGCACCTCTCTGAGGGTTTGTTGTGAACCCAAGGACCTCACAGAGACATAGAATCATGGAATGGTTTGGGTTGGAGACCTTAAAGATCGTCTAGTTCCACCCCCTGCCATGGGAATCATCTGTTTCCACCGCCTGCCATGGGCAGGGACACCTTCCACTAAACCAGGTTGCTCCAAGCCCCATCCAACCTGGCCTGGAACACTTCCAGGGGCTGCCACAGCTTCTCTGGACAACCTGTGCCAGTGCTTCACCACCCTCACAGGAAACAATTCCTCCCCAATATCCCATTTAACCCTGTCTTCTGTCCATGTGAAGCCATTTCCCCTTGTCCTGTCACTCCAGACCCTTGTGCAAAGTCCCTCTCCAGCTCTCTTAGACCCCTTTAAGATACTGGAAGGTGCTAGAAGGTAATTGTCTGTTCTTCTGAAAGATCTTCTCTAGATCTCAGGGTAATTTGTTCATATCATGCTGCTTTGCTGCTTCCTGGTGAATCTTGCCAGGAAGAAAGTGTGGAGGGACAACTGTACCGACACAGTTGGGTGTTTTCCTGGGAGAGGAGAGTCCTGTGTGTTCCAATACTTTACAATAAATCACCAGTGATTAAAAACCAGGAACAAGTCTTGGAGCAGTCTGTAAGGTGCTGCTTTCCCCCTCTGTTGAATTGAGGGAGGAAGAGTTGAAGTTGCCGCTCAGCTCCTACTGAGATATTTCACCTTACAGCATTTTCCTGGCAGCTGTTCTGCCTCCCTTTCTCCCTCCAGGCAGCACTAACATGTTTGTGTAGGAATGTGACAGGATGTTTGCACACTTTTGGTCACCTAAAGTGAAATCAGGGAAGCTATTAGGTGTCACTCTTTATTCTGCTGTATTTGTGACCGAGGGTGGAGGGAGAACAGGTTGTGTACAAACAGCTGATAACCAAGTTGAAAGTGTGTGTTGATACTTTCCTTCCCATAAGCAACACAAGACACACCAGCTAAGCAATTCCTGAGCCCACGCAGGTACGTCCTGGGATTTGTTTGAAATGTCTTAAGTTTGTTTGTTTTCCCTTTGCAGGCACTGCTAGAAACAGCCCTGACGAGAGTGGTCCTGCCCATGCCTATACTGGTTCTACCTCCAATTATTATGTCCATACTGGAAAAGTAAGTGTTGGGGAAACTCTCAAGGGGAAGTGAGAAAAGATCCTCAGTAGGTGTCATTCATTGATATGTCATAGAATCATGGAATTGTTTGGCTTGGAAAGGACCTTCAAGATCATCAAGTCCAACCATTCCCCGAGCACTGCCAAGGCCAACACTAACCATTTCCCCAAGTGCCACATCCACATGGCTTTTAAATCCCTCCAGGGATGATGACTCCAACACTGCCCTGGATGGTCTGTTCCAATGCTTGACAACCCTTTCCATGAAAAAATGTTTGCTAGTATCCAATCTAAACCTGTCTTGGCACAACTGAGCCTGTTTCCTGTTGTCCTGTCGCTTGTTACCTGGGAACAGAGCCTGAACCCTGCCTAGCTCCAACCTCCTCTCAGGGAGCTATAGGGAGAGAGAAGGTCACCCTCAAATCTGACCCGACAAAGACTTTTTTCTGCTGATTAAAATTCTCATGTGTCATCATTTTGGTCCAGTGTTGAGGCTGTTAAAGTGTTATATTGATGTGATTTTTTAAATCATCTCTCTGACACATCAGCAGTTCAAATAATCCTATTCTGCAGGGTCAGTGTAAGGCAAAACTCTCTGAATTCAGTGGAAAACTGTCGATAAGTTTTCAGTCCTCCACTTAGCAAATGTTAGAGCTCCCATGTGGGGTCAGACTGGGTCTTGGCATGGGGTCTCGGCTGGCGAGAGGGAATATAGAGACTTGCTGACCACATGCTGCATCCAGACCTCCTTGGGCACTGTTGGACTTGCTCATTCCCTGTTTGAACTCACTTGCACTTTCTTTCATTGATGTCCTGTGGCTTCCCAGAATCATAGAATATCATAGAATCATAGAACATCCTGTGTTGGAAGGGACCCACAAGGATCATCCAGTCCAACTCCAGGTCCCACACAGGACACCCCAACAATCCCACCATGTGCCTGAGAGCATTGTCCAAACGCTCCTTGAGCTCTGTCAGGCTTGGGGCTGTGACAGCTGTCCTGGGGAGCTATTCCAGGGCCCAGCCACGCTCTGGGGGAAAAGCCTTTTCCTAATAGCCAACCTAAACCTCCCCTGACACAACTCCATGCCATTCCCTTTGGGTCCTGTCACTGGTCATGAACAGCAGAGATCAGTGCTGTTCCCTCCACTGCCCCTCATGAGGAAGACCAATGAGGTCTCCCCTCAGTCTCCTCTTCTCCAGGCTGAACAAGCCAAGTGCCCTCAGCCACTCTTCAAATAAGAATATATGTTTCATATATCCTGCAGAAATTTGCCTTCCATCACTGAGGCAGAATCTCTCCTAGCAGATGATTCCTTGGAGCATCAGTACTAGGAAAGTAGGGAGGAAAGGGCAGGCTGATTATTTCATGTCCGGTTATCATAGTGGGATGTTTTGTGGTAGAAGGGACCTTAAAGACCATCTCGTTCCACCCCCTGCCCTGTGCAGGCACACCTTCCAACTAGACAAAGTTGCTCAATTATTTCGCAGCAGAAAGGAATGTCAACAAAACCCCCCAACTTCCCTATCTATTGGCCATTCTCTCACATTGCTTTCACAATTTCACCTCCCCATTTCCTTCACCTCAGGGATGCTGTGAGCCGGTTTGGAACCGTTGGGTGCTTATGGCTCCTTAGGACACCCATCAGCGGCTCGTTAGGTGTGAATGATGAGTGGGGTGGGGATCACCTTGGCAGCTTCTGGAGACTGATTAGTCCATTGAAAGATGGGAATGCTAAAGGACTTGCTGCCTTTGTCCGGACAGCCAAGCTGGAGGCACTCTGTAAACAAATGTGTTGATAGTGGCTGCTCTAAAGCACTGCACTGACAGAGTAAACAGCAATTAGCACTATTAGGGTTTGACCCATAGCTTTGATGAGCTTTCTTTACCCTTGTAGAAACACCCTTGGGCAATTTTCTCTCCTTAACGGAAGGGGAGGGGTGTGGGGGGTGTGCTTCTGTACATTTGGAGACTGATTTTTTAACATCTAAATTAAAAAAGATGGATGTAGTCTGATACCTCTCGAGCACCCAGAGCCTCCTAGCAATATCAGTTTCCCACCTGGCCTGGGGGTGAGGAGAAACAGGGCAACAAACTCTGTTTTGGGAACTGTAAAATAAGTTTTTTTTCAGCCCTTTTTGCCCCAAATATGCTGTTTTCCTCTCTTTCTCAAAGGGACTGTGGTGGTTCCCTGCAGCAGGGCACAGTCTTGGCAATACTTTCTGCAAGACAGAGTTTGGAGGTGGTTTCTGGAGACACATAAGGACAAGGGGTGGATTCCAGATTCCCTAATTTTGTGCAAAACGTTTGATTTTCACTTCATTCTCCTTAACAAAATCTCTGCAGCCTCTTCCGTATCCCAAAACCCTTTCTTACCAAGAGAGTCCTCCAGGCCATGATCTACCTGCTGGGGATCTGCTGGGGAGGTGCTCAGGAGTGACACCTTACTCTGGAGTACTTTACTCAGGGCTTACACATAGTCTTGTGTAAGAACTAAGGCTTTGCATGTGTTAACCACAGGCTTAACACTGATTCCCGTCTAACCACACTGTGGTGATTAACTCCTCTGAAAAATGTTGCCCCAGAGGACAAACTGTTTTATTGCTTCACTTCAGAGGATCTTTGCTATTCTGGCTATCAACAGACACAAACCTTTAAGTGCAAAAATTCAGAGCTTGTAGAAGACAAGTCTTTAAATTATTGTCTCCAACAGCAAACACTGAGGACCATCACGGGTCTTCCTAAACTTAAATAAAACTGAGTAAAATTTCTTCATTCTTGGGGGCAAAGTAAAACTCATAATAAGATTTGCTTCATCTTTAGGGGCAACATAACTTTTTGTATTGATAAGAGTTTTACTAATTGCACCTGTGCTCTGTGCAAGCCTCAAAACTGATTTTTATCTGTGGACACACAGGAGAACATCCTCAAAAATCATTTTAACTAATAGAAATAGGTTTGTGAGGGAATATTTTCCTTCCCATCACCATGAAACTCCGTAGATATAAAAATATCTGGGCACTGCTTTTGCCTGCCTAAATTCTCCGTAGAGCTTTGTGCCTACTGTTTCATTTTCCATCAAGTATCTTTGGATTCCTGTAAGCCTGTGAGTGAGAAACAGCAGGGACAGGGAGTGAGGTGTGGTTTGGCCACACTGCTAGAGGTGGTGGTATTGCTGTAGGACATGAAAGTTCCCTTGGGACATGGAGTGCATCCCTGTCCATACCTGAGGGATTCACAGTCCTGGTGTTACCCTTGTTCATACCTGAGGGATTGATAGTCCTGATGTCAACTCACAATCTTTAAAAGTGGATCCTGAAGGACATGGTCAGAGGTGAAACATCATTTTGGGGAAAAAGAACTTGGAGCATTTGGGGAAAAGTTTAACTTCTTAAATTTAGTAGAATTTGAGCTCCACTTGGGCGTTTTTAATGGAAGTGACATCCAGGCGTGCATTATCCATGTATTTATAGTAATCCTCACAGTGTCTATAAATGAGAAGGACGAGCATGATGGCTCATTATTTGGAGGCTGGAGAGCTGCAATCAGAAGTTGCAATCTGGATCCTCCAAGTCATTTGCATTTGGGATCATGGTGAAGGAGGGGAGCGACTCTCCTGCCTCACATTGAAGCCTGAGTGGAAGTGGGTGACAGTGCTGCAGTTGGGTGGGAGTCACACCCCTCCCAGAGCAAGCTACGTGCTCCCAGCAGTGGTTTTCAGATTCCTGGAAAACTCACTCCTTCGTTTTCGCCTTGAAAAGTTTATTTTAAGTGGCCAGTTCCTGGTCGTCGTCTTTCCACTTGGATCCAGGTCTTTCCTCTCTCTCAGCCATCTCTCCATCTGCATGTTTTAACTCCCCCAGCTGCCTCTCTCGTCTCTTGTGCCATTTTTTTCAGCACTCTTGGCTTCTCTCATCTCTCTGCCTGCTGTGTATTTTAACTCCCAGGGCCGCCTTCTCTGCTCTCCAAGGAATTCAATGTTACCTCCCACTGCCGAGCGCCGCAGCGCGCCATTCTTTCCCCATGTTTCATGCATTTCCTGCTGCTTGGATGCTCTGTGGAAGCAGTGAACATATAGAATCAATGTTTATTTTGAGACTGCATATGCCACGCAGGGAACACGGTGTCAGTTATTTTGTGCAGATGTATTCTCATTGAAGTTTTATAAATAATATCTGTGTTGGCAACTTTAATACGGAAAAATAGTGGTTTTGCCTTGTCTGAGATGAAGGCAACTTGTCTATGGGATGGAGCTGACTATGGAGATTCAGTAGTGCCTCCATGTCACAGAGATCTGGGGATAACTGCATCCACTACATGAAGCTGGACTTCTCATTCCTATTTCCTTTTATTCTGTGAAGCCTTTTGTCTGGTTGTTATGATGAAATTTGAGAAATGGAGCAGTTTTCTCCCAGCCATCATCCAAGACTTCTTGGGTAGCCTTTGTCCAGCCTCCCACTCCTTCCAGAGCTGAAGCCCATTATGCAGGTGGTCTATGTGTAGAACATTCAGGTGTGTGTAAATGCAACCTCAAGTTACCCTGTAGGCTGAGTTCTGTGGTGGGAGAACCCAATTCTCTTGGTTCATGTGGTCTGGACAAGTGGTGGAGAAGCTCAGTCCATCATCAATGTCTGCTGTGGCCACTTCAAGTGATCTTTGAGTGTAGATTGAAGAACATGAGCTCTTCTTACCTCCTTCTCCTAAAGCCTCTCCCCTGGCTCACGGTATGAGCAACCTCAGAGAGTCTGAAGTGCAGCAGAAGGTCTGAGGATGGGCTTCAAGAACTCAGATATGTCAGGCTAGACTAGATGAAGCCCTGGAGCTGACTCTGCAGTGTTTGTGGAGGAGAGAGAAAACTGGAAATGTTGGCAATAGACAAGAGCTGAGAGAGAAATGGGGAGCAGAACAGTGGTGTCCTTGAAGGAGGAACATTTCTACTCTTGTCTTCATCTCCACATCATCCTGATCTTGTGGCAGAATTGCCAGTGCATCCTCATGCAGCAGTTGCCAGGGCTGTTGTCCTGTAAAGCTCATGAAATTAGGAAGCTTCCAGGGTGGATCAACATTGCAGAAGCTGCGCTGGCTTAGCTAAATCAGTGTAACCATGAAAAATGGATTTTCTGGGTGGACAGCCAGTGTTCAGTCCTTGGGTTTGTGGTACTGGAAGGGCATTTTCTTCAGCTTAAACCATGTTTATCACTGCAGAAATGTGTGTGAGGTAGAAGGCCCTTCTGGTTCTCGTGTTTGTGGCCTTTCCCTGGTGATACTCTCTTTGTGACAGCATGACAGATATTTCCCACAGGTGCTTTTCCTCCAAAGTCTCTCTGTCCAGCTAAACCCTCCTGAAGTTAGTTTCAACTCAACAGCTGCCAGCAGTGACACCTTAAACTGCTGTGGCTGTTTCCAGAGTAAACATTGAAACTGCTCCTTTAATGATGTCAATCAAACACAAAAATCCCCCAACCTCACTTGCTTGGCATCTGCTGTGTCCTCTGGAGGGGCACTGGGACTGGAGCCAACAGCAGGAGATAGATACTCTGTGGTGAGGACAGCATGGCCTGGCTGGATAGGACAGCAGAGCTGCTGGTCAATAGAACTCTGATTTCCCAAAATGAGTGAGGAAAGTGCAGAAACACCCTCTGAAGAGAGCAGAGAGACTTGATGGGCTCTCTGTGGCGGCTCTGGGAGGGTCTCAGCAGAACTGGGATCTGGTCTAGGTTGTCTGGTAGGACAACCATCCCAAACTTTGTTGGCAAATCAGAGGGGGGGTTTGAAGAGCCTGGGATGTCTTGGGGTACCTTGGGATACCCTGAGGTTCAGCCTCCAGCTTTTTCCGTACCCCGCGGCATCCTCAGCGTCTTGCAATGTCTGTATTAGCTTTGAACCTGTTTATAGCAAAACACTCCAGAAATCCCACAGAATCTGTCAGCTGGGAGACTTTGGTTAACTCCTGTCATATTTAGTTTAGCATCTGACACCTCCTTCTAGACAAATACAGCTCTGGTTCACTGAACCTGATAACTCCTTTTTAGTACAGCAACTGACTTCCATATGGAATAAATTACAGTACCTCCTGAAAAACGCCAGAGGCAGCTGCCAAATTATGCAAAATTTAAACCACTAATGAACAATGTGATGAAAGTTGAATGAAGGTGTATTTACACGATCTACAACACACTGTCTCTGCGGAGCAGATGTACTGTCTGTACAAGTATGTGTGTGTGTGTGTGTGTGTGTGTGTATGTACCTACGGACGCTCAGGCATACTGAAATGTTATCCCTGAGGTCTAGCTGGTGGAGGTATATCCCTTAGCAGTAACCCAGGAGCTCCCCAGCTTGTTGCTGCCTTTTTAATACCTCCCAGGCAAAATTTATAAGGGCAAATTGCAGAAAGAAGAGGGGTTGAAGGGGGTAAAGAAAGGAATCTTTAAGAAAAAAGAGAGAGGAGGATGGAAATATAGCAAAAATGTGTGTTCTTTGCCATCCAAAAGTTGATGTATAAACATGGATCAGCCATGCTAATGAGATAGACCATTGGTGCCAAAAATTTGGCTTCTTATTGGGGGCTATAAAACATACATATTAACAGGGGATTGCAAGAGAGCTGCAGAGGGACTGTAGACAAGTGTCTGGAGTGACAGGACAGGAGGCAATGGCTTCCCACTGCCAGAGGGCAGGGTTAGATCGGGTATTGGGAAGGAATTGTTCCCTGTGAGGGTGGTGAGACACTGGCACAGGTTGCCCAGAGCAGCTGTGGCTGCTCCATCTCTGGGAGTGTTCCAGGCTAGGTTGAATGGGGCTTGGAGCAACCTGGTCTGGTGGAAGATGTCCCCCTGCCTATGTCAGGGGGTGGAACTAGATAAGCTGTATGTCGCTTCCCACCCAAACCATTATCTTATTCTCTGATTCTGTTGTCTTCCTGGAGCTTCCCAATGTGATACCTTCCCTTGGTGCAAACTTTTCAATCCCGTGCTGTCTATTCTGAGCACCAAGGTGTAGCTCACCAGGACCTGGCTAGTCTTGTCCAGTGCACGTGGTTACAGTCTGTAAAGCTTGTGTTCTGATATGAAAATAACTTCAATGCTTCTGCTGAATTACTGGTGGGATAAGAGGATATTTGTTCTTGAGAATATATCAGAATATCTTCTGCTTCTTGAATATCTCTGGAGATGGTCAGTAATTCAATTTTTAGTGTCTCTGGAGATACTCAGAAGCCACCTGGACACAATCTTGAGTAACATGCTCAGGGGACCCTCCTTGATGACCTCCAGTGGTCCCTTCCTTCCTTACTCATCCTGGGATACTTTAGCCTTCAGAAGATGCCGAAGTTGGGCTGTCAGGGTGACCTGAAGGTCCAGACCTCCACTTCCCTGCTCAAACCCTTTGGCAGGGCACACAGGGCAGTGTTCTAAACTAATTCTCCCTTCAACAAATGGATATTAATTTTATTTCTTTTTAATCTGCTCTAATCCTCTGCAATTAAACCCTTTGGAACCATCCAATCATTCCCTTCCTATGGGGGGTTAATGGGTGAAAAGAGGGGTTTGGATTGCAGTTGACAGCTAACAAAATGCAATATTTAACTTCATGTTCATCTGAGACCTGTGCCAGGAGCAAAGATCCCAGGGACAGAAGCAAAGTGGACCTTTTGCCTAATTATGAGTCATTTATTCTGAACCACACAAATTTTAGAATCTGAATCCCAATTAAGACATTACACTACATGTGTTAATTAGTCTGCTCTCCTTTTTAAATCAAGGCATAACTCTTCTTAATTAAGAGGTTGGCCCTTATAATTTGAACTGGCCTGAGTTTGAAGCACCCCTGGAAGTCACACCTGGGGGCTGGACCAGGGATCATTTTAAATTGGTTGAGTTTTTACTTGGGTGATTATAAGGTCCCCAACAGGGCAGTAATTAAAGAGGGGGCAGCATCCAAATTAAGATGTCAGGGATGGTATAAGCGGTGATGTCTTGGTTCTAAACTGTACTCCAGGGAGGCTTGAGGGATGCTGGTCCTATGATTGTCTCAGCAAGGGCTCTCATGAATCACGACAGCTTGAACAGGAGAGTAAATCAGTTCCAGGAGCTGCCCCTGTGCATCCCAGGGATAATCACAGCTTATCGATGGCAATTCTTGAAGGTTGCATTTGTTAAAGAGGGTGGAGCAAAGTAACTTGATTTCCTGACTTGGACAAAATCCTTGTGGGCTTCTACAAGAGAATTTAGGTTAGATCGTGCTCTGTGCAACACAAAGTAGCTAAATATTGGAGAACAGAAGCTTGTCTTTCACAGCACAAATTGATAGGATCAACTCCGTCTCGATAGCTTATTAGTGAGGAGCTGAGATATTGGAGGAGTTAAAGCTCTGGATTGTGTTTTCCTTCCCCACTTCCCCCAAACCTTCTCGAGCTGAAGACAGTTTTCAGCAAGCAGCACTAGCAAAGGGCGAAGAGTCTGAATGTTCAGACACACAGACAACGTACAGCAGGGTAACGAGTTCCCACACATCAGCTGCTCTGTCAGAACTCATCAGGTGCACGTTTGTAGCCTGCACTGAGCGTGGAGCAGACGGGGCCTGAGGTAATCTGTGAGCTTGCATTGGCTGCAGGTACAGGCTGCACGGGTAGATGAGGCTGCAAAATCTGTCGCGCCCGTGCCAAAGCAGGGAAGCAGCATGCCATGAGGTGGGAAGGGTTGCTTGGCACCTTGGTGGGCACCTTGGGAATGGTGCACATTGCATTGGGAATGCTTTTTAACACCAGTGGTGGTAACCACAGCGATTAGAACTTGATGTATTCTGGTTGTACTTCCTTGACTGAAGACCTCCTGTGCTGACACCCCAGCAGAAGGTCATTAACTAACAGATCACAGAATCATGGAATATCGTGAGGTGGAAGGAACCCATCAAGTTCAACTCCTGGCTCTGCACAGCACAGCTCCAAGAATCTCATCATGAGCCTGAGGGTGAAGACCAAACACTTCTTGAGCTCTATCAGACTTGGGGCCATGACCACTGCCCTGAGTTGCTGTTTCAGTGCCCAGCCACTCTCTGGGGGAAGAACCTTTTCCTAATATCCAACCTAAACCTCCCCTGACACAGCTTTATGCCATTCCCTTGGGTCCTAAATGACCCAGCAAGAAATCTGCTCACTCTCTACATTGCTCATATATACTGAATATTCAAACAAAACTCACTGCCAAGTTGTTGGTTTATATTCCCATTCTTTTCAGATTGATAGAAAAAAGGTTGAGTGACAAGTGTCCTCTTGGTGTCCTCGGGTGTCTTCCAGGGTAAACCCCTCAAGAATTACATTTTTCCCCTTAGCATTCATAAACTGCCTGAGGTCCTGTGTCCTGGAATATATTCAACACTCCACCTTCTATCAGCTACATGTTGTCCCTGTGTTTCGGTGTTAATTGCATCAGAAGGGTCGCTTATAAGTCATTATCAGAATCTGACCTGGCAGGTATCTTCAACTGTTTGCTGCTAACAAGTCTTGAACTGGAAATATCCCCTGGGAATAGCAAGTGCTAAAACATCCTTATCACCCACACTGCAGATGTTTGATTTTTAGCAAATAAAGGTATTGTCAAGTTTACCACTTTATTACCCCATTAACAAAGTCGTGTGCCTTTTTCAGTAGTGCTGCTGACAAGGCTGACAGATTTCACAACATCATTCAGGGGCCTAATTTCCTTTTGCACATTCAACATCATCTCCAAAGCCATAATGCAGGTGAAACCTGAGTGCAGTCAGGTCACCTCATCTGCCTCCACTGTGAGGTGGTTTGAAATGGGGGAAGCATATGCAGGTGGACATGTTGATGGCCTACTAGGCCCATTTCCCATCCCTGGAAATGCTCAAGGCTTGGATGAGGCTTTGAGCAACATGGTCTAGTGGAAAATGTCCCTGCCTATGGCAGGGGGTTGGAACCAGATGGTCTTTAAGGTCCCTTCCAACCCAAACCATTCCATGATTCTATGAAAGAACCTAAACCAGTTAGGGAGAGGGAGACCAGCAGGTCTAGGTGAGCACCAGTGTCTGTTCTGATGATGTCATGCCCTCATCTCATCTATAAAATCATAGAATCATCAAGGTTGGAGGAGACCTCCAAGATAATCAAGTCCAACCATTAACGTGTCACTCTGCTGGAGCCCTTAAACCATGTCTTCCAGCACCAGATCCAGATGCCTCTTAAACTCTTCCAGGGATGGTGACTCCACCATCTACCTGGGCAACCTATTCCAGTGCTAGGCCACTATAACAGTGAAAAGAATCTTTTCTGATATATACTCTGAATTTCCCTTGTAAATGGTCCAATGAAATGGTCTAACAAAGCCTTTCCTTTCCAGAACATCACTCCTGAGGTCCCGTCCCCGGATGATTCTCCCAGTCCAAAGCCTTGTGTGCCTCGCTGCCTTCGGCCTGGCCCTCCCCTTGGCCATCAGTCTTTTCCCGCAGATGTCTGAGGTCAGTACATGTCTGGTCACTGCTGTGTGGTGTCTCAAAAGGGGTTACCACCACCATAGCTTGTTTTGCCTTCCTGGATAATGATCTCGTTCCTATGGGGCCTCCTCTGTTTTTGGATGCAGTTGGTTGCTGTGTCCTTTACTCAAAGAAGTGCAGCTTCACCCACCAGAGAAGTGAAGGTTCCTCTTGCATCACTATGGTGTTTCCTTTGGGTTAACATAGTGAAGTCAAGTCTGTCCATGAAGCCAAGGGTCTGCACTATCCATTTGATGTGGATGTACTTTTCCAGAGCTTCCTTGAGGTTTTCTGCCTTTTCATCTTCTATCCTGTCTCTGGGAAGACCGAGCCTGGAGGTGAACAGAGGAAAACTGGCCAAAGAAACAGGGGGAATGGCTAATGGAATCATTTTTACCAAGTTAGTTGAACAAATTGCTAAGGTGTATTTATTTGTAAGTCATTAAATTTGACCATTTCATGTTTGGAGCTTAAAGATTTGGAGATTGAGCCACATTTCCAGGGAGGATCACTATTTTAAATAGACAAAACCTCTCTCAAACAGAACAAGATTTTTCTGAAGTTGTTTTTCTGCCCACTAGAACAGTTGATCAGAAATTGATATCACTGTCTCTACTGGTTAATTCAGATTTTTTTGGTCTGGATGGGTTTGTCCATGACTTCCAGCCAGGGATTCTTGTACACTTGTCTGCTGACTGAAAAACACATTACAAATTCTCTGTTGTCCTTCTAGCTGTTTACAGGCTGAGTTAAAACTGTCCCTTCATCTTCTCTCTAAGAAACTGAATATATCTCAATCTTGGAGTCTCTTGCTAAAAGACGTGTTTTCTGAAGCTTTAATGATTCATATGGCTCTTCCTTAAACTTTTTCTAATTAGTCAACATCCTTTTTGGAGCACTTCCATAAGAAGCAGACACAGTATTCCAGTAAGAAGTTGCACAAGTACCAGTTGCAGGAGCAATGTGATTTGCTGCTTCTCCTCGAATTCATACATCCACAGAGCTTGTTAGTCATTTTGGCATGAGCTCAACCTTAGCTCCCTGTCCATCAGTTTTTGCTCTGATACCAAGTTCTGCTTGGAGGTTTTGGTTATGAAAGACTGAGGAGTATTGCCAGGTCTTGCACCTGTTCAAGGTACGTGCCTGGATTATGTCCAAAGTTCCTGTTGGAAGGAGACTTGGGCATAGAGCATCCCTTATGCTCCTTTTTCATGGAATCATAGAACCACAGAATCATAGAATAAGGCTGGGAAGAACCTCTGAAATCATTGAGTCCAACCACTCCCTCAGCACTGCCAAGGCCACCACTAAACCATGTCCCCAAGTGCCACATCCACATGGCTTCTAGATCCCTCCAAGGATGGTGACTCCACCATTGCCCTGAACAGCCTGTGTCAGGGCTGGACAGCCCTTTCAGTGAAGAATTCTTTCCTAATATCCAGTCTAAAGCTTCCCTGGTGCAATTTCCAGGGAAATTGCAATGTCTTCCCTATTTCCAGGAACAACAGCTGCACCCACCAGAAGGTAGTCATGGCCTTTCCTGAGAGATCTCCTTTCAAGAGAATCAGGGACACAAGTCCAAAGGAGGTACCACCAACCTCATATACCCCAAAGATGATAGTGCCACCATTCCTGCAAAATCGTAGAATCATAGAGTGGTTTGGGTTGGAAGGACCTTAAACATCATCCCTGCCCTGGGCAGGGACACCTTCCACTAGAATTTTAGCTTTATGGGTGACAGATAATATAGCCTGAATTGTATCTGATATTACAGCAGGAAAAAAATGTGTTGATTTTAAGAGCTGAATGAATTCTAGCCCACAAGGAAAATTAAAGTCTGGCTTGCTTCGAAGGATATTCAAATTGCAGGCATCAAGCACTACTGAAACCCTACAGCATTGCTTGAAAATGACCTTCTGAGAGCAGATGAAATGTTATCTGCAGTGTAAACATGAATCAGCGCTGATTAGAAGATCAAACAGAATGACGTGCTCTCTGCCCACGCTTCATGTCAATGAAAAGAAGCCACTACAGCTGATGGTTTAGCTCAGTACCTACTGGGATTTCGGCTCTGCTCCACTGCAGTTAGCTCCACATGCACAGCTGGACTTCACATCTGTTGGTGCCAAGGAATCAGGTTATCCATAGCAGCCTGAGCTGATCAGTTGTAGAATCATAGATTGATTTGGGTTGGAAGAGGACATAAAGACCATCTTGTTCCAACTCCCTGCCATGGGCAGGGACACCTTCCACTAGACCAGGTGGCTCCAAGCCCCATCCAGCCTGGCCTGGAACACTTCCAAGGATGGGGCAGCCGCAGCTATTATGGGCAGCTTGTGCCAGTGCCTCACTATCCTCACAGGTGGGAATTTCTTCCCAATATCCCATCTAACTCTACCCTCCAGCAGTGAGAAGCCATTCCTCCTTGTCCTTTCACTACAGGCCCTTGTCCAAAGTCCCTTTCCAGGTCTCTTGGAGCCCCTTTAGGCACTGGAAGGGACTCTAAGATCTCCCCAGAGCCTTGTCTTCTCTGGGCTGAACAATCCCAACTCTCTCAGCCTGTGTTCCCATTATGTTTGCATTTGTTTTAAATGTGTGTGAGTGTCTGTGTAAAGGATGTTCATCCCATTCTCCAAAATCTCTTTGATGGTGTCTGTGGGAATGTTCAAGTGAGCAGAGCAAGTGATTTACCCAAAACAATCTTCCAGAGCCATTTCTTCACAGTTAGGATGCAAAATCCAAGTCTCCTTGCAGAGAACAGTTCTCAGAACATGTGACTTCTTGGACACTCATCACTCATCCATGAACTGTAATGGTTAGATTTGATGATCTTAGAGCTCTTTTCCAACCTTAATGATTCCATGATTCTTATTTGTCAGATAAGGAATTTAATGGACTTGGAGTGTTTGGACATTGATCTCCATATGTCTGTGGAGGTGTAAATACGTCTGCACATGCGTGTTTCCTCTTCCCATGAGCTCAGTGGGTGAACAGCCATGAACACAACCATGAATACAGCATGACTGAGTCGTTGTTGTAATGAGCACTACCTAGGGAGCAAATTGTTAACAACAACATGGAATAGGAGTGTTTTGCTCCAAAAATATGATTATGGTCTGAGCAGCAACCCTTTCAGGAATCACAAATG
Source organism: Acanthisitta chloris (assembly GCF_000695815.1). NCBI lineage: Eukaryota > Metazoa > Chordata > Aves > Passeriformes > Acanthisittidae > Acanthisitta > Acanthisitta chloris. Next base: position 30,191 of record NW_008692192.1, read on the forward strand.
AGCCAAGTTCTCCCTTAATCACACATTCACAATCCTTTTTCTTGAGTCAGAGAGTAAACACAGAAGCTGATGTGTTATTAAGAGCTTGTTTAAGCACAGAAGCTTTACTGGCCACCTTTAGTCTTCTACAGGGGCTCAAACTTACAATTGGTTTTCAAACAGAATTGAAACCTTCTAATAGATTTAATAAATGTCCTAAATAAATGCATCCACCTTATCACATCAGCTGTAGCAGCTCTGGAGTTATTCCTGTGATAAAACAGTGTAAGAGAAATCAGAGTTTGGCTCTGGTTGCATATACCAACATCAGGTAAATGAAAATTCTGGAGGTGAACAACTTTCATGTGGTGGGAAGGTTAAGTCATCCAGATCTTCTCTTGATCAATATTTAGTCTAGCTAAGACCTTATACCTTCCTTGGTTTTGTACAGATGAAATTCCACTTAGGTTTCTGCAATAGTGCTGCAGGATGACAGCTTGTTTCTAGATAATATGGCTTTAAAGATCACCTGATAAAAATAAAACCCTAGTATCAGCCATAAAGATGTGTATCTTTGGGAATACTCACATTTGAGATGCTGAGAAACACTTTTCATCCCAATATAGTGTTAACTCCGATACCTAAATGCATCAATATGCATTGAGTAATTCACTGCTGTTAAGTTTAGGAGAAACATCTAGTTAATGCATTTAGCCCACAACCTCCAACTGCCTCCCATGCCCCCCGGGGAATCTCTTTTCTAACTGCCTATCCTACAGCATCCCCACTGACAACTCCTACTCAGCTATGCACTGCCAATAGAAACAGCTGTGACAGTTCCAAACTGAAAATGGGACTTGTGCAAATGAAATGCAGTGTAGCAGCAAAAGAAAGAACCATGGAGTTGCTCTACTGATTTTCCACCCTTTGGTCCCTGCTCATCCAGATCATTCATTTCTCAGCATCCCTGAGGGTGCTGTTGAACTTTCCACTGCCACAACCCACTGGAACTTGCCTCATCCCATGCCTAGTGGGATCACGCTGTTAAAGAAGGATAGAGCCAGGTGAGAACTGGAGCTGAAGCATGAGCTAGTGGCAGAGAAACCCTTCCACTACCTGAAATCCTCATGCCCTCACCATGGGTGAAGTTTCAAGGCTGTTGGGTGCTGGTTAGGGCAATCCTAACCATGTTTTGGAATTAGGTTGATTTCAGCTGAAAGCCTTTTCTTAAAAATAATCTTCCCTTTGGATCTCCAGGACAAGGGGAATAAACAGCCTAAAATCCAAGGCTGAGCTATTGTTTTCCAATCTGTTTTAGCCTTCATCTTGTTGGCAGGCTGCTTTAGAAAAGCAAAAGGTTAATGAGCCAATGTGCAGTGGGATTATTGCAGTAAAGATGACAGTGAACCAGTAATTACTAATTAGATGCAGTTTAACAGGAGGAACAAGTGAAATCTCCTCTTCACCAACTGTCAATAATTAGCAGATTTGGTGAGGTTGAAATGTGTCCACAGTTAAAAGGCTGATTTTTTAATGAAATGGCACTTGACAAAAGAGCTGTATGGAGGTCACAGCCATAGCCCTTGAGACGCTTCCCCATACCATACTTAGGAGGGAAATCAGATGCAAGACAGCAGGGGGTCCCCATGAAACCATTTCTCCCTTGGGATTACATTGCATGGGGGGGAGGGGAGCAGGAGGGATTCTCTGCAGTAATTTTGTCCAAGTTGGATGAGAAGCGCAGGAAAGGATTTGCCAGCTGCCATAGGGAAAAATGTTTGAGAAGTGAGAAGTTCTGCAGTATTGCTTTGCTTCTGGGGCTGAGGAACAGTTCAGTGAGAGTCTGGTAACCTGAATGAGTGAGCCGATGTCTAGCCTTGGGATGGAGGTTGGTCTTGGAAGGAGCTCCTCTTAGGGAAGAAGTGGCACGAGGTCCTTAAGGACTGGCAGGAGGTTGGAAGCTCAGTGGGATGTGTCTCCCAAAGACTGCAGAAGCTTCAAGCTGTGCCTTGAAGGTTTGGTTTCCTACTGACACACAGGCTATGCTCCGTCATTGACTTCGGAAGCATCAAGAGGTTCATCTGAGGTTCCTCTCCTATGTACTTGATCCAGCTTATCTTCTGGCAAAGCAACTGTTGACATAGGCAAGAATATCTTTATTCTCCACATGGACTTAAAATGGAGAAGTGATCTGTGGAGCTTCTTTAATGCCCATGAAACTATTTATTTGAGTAGAAACCCCCAGGATTTATATGATGATAAGTTGCTGAATACTGATGCGGTTCAGGTAGGACTTGAGAGAAAACCTGTGGTATTTGGGAATGTGTTGAGCCCCATTCTGGCCTTCACATGAAGGATGGTGCTTAATGAGGTGTCTGTTTGGTGTTCTCTGGAAAGGATGGACTTGTTCCTGTGAGAGATTGGAGGGCAAATGAGTAAACCCTTCCAGAGCATAGTCCTGCACCTGGAAGGGAAAATGATGGGAGGTGACATTTGAGGAACAGCAGGATGGTGCTGCCATGACTGCACACAAAGGCTGGTTGCACAAAACTCCACTGGAATTTGCCATCCCATCTTTTAGAAAAAATAATGGCCAAAGAAGGTCATGAACTGCATCTGTACTTCCAATCCCAGCAGGATCCAAGCACAATATGGATCAGTGGCCCATGATGTCCAGCCCGGTTAATTGTCTGCATCTTCTCTGGATCAGTTTTGGCTTCCCAGCTAATGCTGGAGGGTTGTGCTCCCAGGGACTGCTCCCCACAAGAAAAACTTCCCTTTTGTGGGAGAGAGTTTGGCCATATGGATGGACACAAGCTGTGCCAAACTGGCTGTCTCTGAGCCTGAGCCTGGGTTCAGATTCATATGGTCTCACGCAGCTGTAGCCCTGCCTGTCCCATTGCAAGGGGATTCAAGAAGTTAATTTATTCCAGAAAAATATTTTATTCTGGGACCTCTCTAGGCTAATTTGACTTATGGTTTTATCGGGATTATCTGAGCTGAGTTTTGACATCAGAGGACCAGAATCTTCCATTACAGGAGAGTTATGTCTCTCTGCACCATGGCAGGACCAGGCCTCAGGTGAGCAGTGTAAGGCAAAGATCTTTCTATCCTTTGCTGCAAGTGTCTGGGAATGTCACATGCAAAGCAAAGAGCACATCTGTCATCGCATACTTCTGATGGAACCTACCCTTGCTGTCAGCCTGGGCGTGGACCTGGAGACCAAAGTATTTGTCACCAGGTCTTTTTGTGACAAATCCTTCCCTGCTCCAAATCAGAGCACAACCTTGTCCATGAATCCTTATCAGGTCAAAAGCACCATGGGACCAGTCCTCAGTACTCAATTCTGCTGTCTCATTTGCTCATTCAGGATCAGAAGAAAAGGCCTCACATTGTGCCTGGGGAAGTTTAGATTGGATATTAGGAAACATTTCTTCCCCAAAAGTGTGGTCAGGCAGTGGGACAGGCTGCCCAGGGCTATGATGGAGTCACCATCCCTGGAGGGTTTTAAAAGCTGTGTGGATGTGACACTTGGGGACATGGTTTAGTGGTGGGTTTGCAGTGCTGAGGGATGGTTGGACTCAAGGATCTTAGAGGGCTTTTCCAACCTAAATGATTTCATGATTATGTGTATTCTATCATTTATTCCATGATTCCATGTAGAAATGGGACCTCAGTCATGCAGCACAACAGGAGTCCTCATCTGTATGTCCTAAGAAGGTGACCGTGCACTGACTGCTGAAGAGGGAAGGTTGGCCTGAGGCTGCTCCCTAAGGGATGAGCAGTGAACTTGAACCTCACTCAGAGCTAAACAGCCAATTTTTTGGGAAGGTTTCAATCTCCCTTGATTTGAGACAGGAGTTACTTTACCATCTGCTTTCTCCCTTCCTTTCCTGCTCTCACCACCCCTTGAGAGCATCAAGCAGAAGATATGTTCCTGGCTCAGCACCTCAGGTTTTGCTTCACCTGCACCAGCTGGTGCATGATTTGCAGACCCCACGTGTATTTCCTGAGGAGCCAAACTTCACACACCACTTCCCCCTTGGCCCTACCCTTTGGCTTTCTCTTTACACCTCCACTGCTTTCCCCCCTCAGCAGCCTGACATCTGCAGAACACCTTTCCTGTCAAAGTAACCAGGAAAAAAATAAATATCACAGGAGTTTCTTTCCTGTGACTGCAGATTCCCTTAATTCCCTCAACTTTTCATTTCCTTCTAATTGTGTTGTGCAGGAAAGCTGCAGCCCAGTCCTCTGGCACAGAGGGGTCTGTGCATTACTGAAAGTATTTAGGTGGCCTGAGATGGTTTGGTTGCACTTGTGGTTGTGCTTAGGCTTGTAGAGAGCTGGAAGTGTCTTTCCAGAGGATGGCAATGAGCTCTTGTCATTAACTATCACGGGAATGGTCACTTGTAGTCCTGTGCTTACTCCATGTCCATGGGCTGTTGCCAACCCATCATAGGTCTTCTACGCAGATTCTTCTGTCAGCAGCAGTCTGTCCAGTGGAAAGTGTCCCTGCCCATGGAAGGAGGTTGGAATGAGATGGTCTTTAAGGTCCCTTCCAATCCAAACCATTCTGGGATCTTATTCTAAGATCCTATGACCTGCTCTTGGCTGCCCCTGCTCCCATCTTGAGTTTCTGTCTCTCTGGCACCATCTCCAGTGTGACACCAACAGAAAGAAGCCCAGAGCTGTATTTGCTTTAGAGCTTGCAAGGTCAGACCACCATCCATGCTATAAACTTCCAAGTCCACATGGCAGGAGAGCTTTTACGGGGACCTCAGGCATATTCAGAGCAAGGACATGGGAAGGCTCATGTGCTCCAAACTTCCTTCTCAAGACAATTTAGTGAATTCCTCAGGTGAAGGTATTCCTAAACACATCAGGAGGGACATATCAGGCTTAGAAGTCGTCTTCTCCGCTTCCAGTGGTGATTTACCCTGAGTTGCTGAACCAACAGCACTAGCTGCCTCCTGCTTCAGAGAGGGCTTCAAGTCAGTGTTTGATGTTTCTGCAGAGAGTTTCTACAGACCAAAGAGTGCAAAAATTCCAGACTCTACATGACTGTGACATCCCTGTTCTCCCCAAATCATGAAAACCCCCCAATTCTCTATGTTCATCACTCCTCATTACTACTTTATGATTCTCTTTTGAGTTCTTTTTCTGTGACTGTAGCAGGAGGATAAGGAAGATGTGGTATGGTAATTTCCTTCTGCCCTCTCCACCTGAATGCAGCAGCACTTCCAGATGCAAATCCATGGGTGGTGATCTCACAGAAGCAGCATCTGGCTTGTTGCAGGGTCACTTCCCATTTCCTAGACTCATTGGGAAGAACTTCATTGCAGTTCCCTTTTGATTCATGTCCTGGCACAACTGAACCTCCTCTTGACCAGGAGAAAAGAAACCAGTTTTGCAAAGCAAAGAACATTTCTGGATCATGGCATCTCCATGATGTCTCTATTTCCATGGGTTTTTTTCTCCACTTCTTTCTCAGAATCTCAAAACCAAAGCATTTTCTATGCCTACTTGCTCCTCAGTGATCTGGAGTTGGGAGATCTTGTCACTTCTTCTGGGAGCAAATGTCTTTCTTTTATAGAATTATAGAATCAGGGAATGGTTTGGCTTGGAAGGGGCCTTCAAGGCCATCACCTTCCCCAGGGAAGTAGTCACAGCTCCAAGCCTGACAGAGTTCAAGAAACGTTTGGACAATCCTCTTAGGCACATGGTGAGATTCTTGGGGATGTCCTGTGCAGGACCAAGAGTCAGACTCAATGATCCTTGTTGGTCCTTTCCAACTCAGGGTATTCTACGAACGTGTTCCAACTCCCCTGTCATGGGCAGGGGCACTTCCCACTAGACGAGGTAGTTCAGTGCCCCATCCAACCTGGCCTTGAACACTTCCAGGGATGGAGCATTTCCAAGAGGAAGAGGAAGGATCTGGTCTTCATGGATTCCACCATCACTCCCTGGGAGACATCAGGGTGGTTAAATTTACAACTGCTCAGCCTGTTCGTGCCTCATGGTGTAATTATTGGGCTCAATGACATCTCTTGTCTGGGGAAGGTCACGAGTGAGCAGAGCTCTGATTGATTTGGAGCCTGTCTTTGTTCTCACATCCCCTGTCCAAGAGACTTTGATTTGTGGCTGAGCTGGTTTTTGATGTCTGCTCCTGAGAGTGGTCCTTTGTTTCACCACCAGCGTCTGCAGGAGTCGAAGGTGCTGAAAATTTTACAGGTTTGGCCTTAAAATCCTAATCTGGACCAGCAGAGCTTGTTCTTGCTGGGAAGCACAGCTTGAACCAAACTGTTCTTTGTGGTCATCCGGGGTGGGTGTGGGAGAAAGGACCCCTTTGTACTGCCCAGGGGCTTCAGCAGCCATGTCAGACAGGATCTGGTTTCATGTTTATATCTCTGTCCCTGGGATACAGGTTCAAGTATGTAAACTATCTGTCCTGCAAGCACAGGCTCCTGCAGGTGTGTGGGTGCTGGTGGGCATAAAAAAACATTCCTGACACCATCTCTTTTGAGGAGTCTTCACGTCCTGATGGCTATAAGCCATTAGGAGTCAAAAGAAAGAGCTGACATCAGACAACTCCGGATAAACAGCTAAACATTAACCCTTAAAGTGTCTTGAAAAACAAACTTAAAAGGCTCTTTGTGGAAAGAAGCCATTTTTTTCCAGGCCTGTTAATTGCTGTCTTTCTTCAGGACACCTTTCAGCAGCACCTACTGTAAACAGAGCAGCATCCCCCAAGGATTCCTGCCCTGCAAGCCTGCAGAGATGGAAATGGCCATCCCTGTCTCCTCCTGCCCTGTGCACTGCTCCTGCAGGTCCTTCATTTTGCTGGTTTATCCTTGTCCTGAAAGCCAAGTCCATTCCCCTCTTTCTGCCAGCCCACCCTGAAAGCACAGTCCACTTTCTTAGGTTCATAGATAAAGTATCTTGAGTGAGAAGGAACCCACAAGGATCATCAAGTCCAACTCCTGGTCCTCCACAGGACACCCCCAAGAATCATTATGGTTGGAAAAGACCTTTAATATCATCAAGTCCAAGCAACCATTCTTGGTCACCAGCAGCCTCTTTATTTGGTGTAAACTTGTTCACTCCCAGATCACAGAATCATAGAATGCTAAGGGGTTGGAACGAACCTTAGAGATCATCTGGTCCCAACCCCCTGCCCTGGGCAGGGACACCTCCCATCAGAACAGGTTGCTCAAGGCTTTATCCAGCCTGGCTTTGAACACTAACAGGGTTGGGGCATCCACAACCTCCCTGGGCAACCTGTACCAGTGTCTCACCACCCTTACAGGAAAAAAAGCCATCCAAATATCTAATCTAAATTTCCCTCTTTCAATTTATCCTCATTAGTCCTTGTCCAGTCTTCCCTGGGTGTTTCCTGCCTTACCTTTTTCTTAACACACAGGGTTGGATTTGTCCTTTTTGGCATATTTTGAGATGGTTGTTTTAGCTTATCTAAAACAACTCATATCTCTGACTACTCCAAGAGATACAGGATACAGGGGAAGGTGACCAGTTGTCCAGACTTGCCTGCTTACAGCAGAGACTGCCTTATTAATCACATTTCACATATATAAGTATCCATAATTGCTTTTTAAATCATTTGGCTCCAGCAACATCTTTCTGGTGAGACTGTTGGTCTGTAAGAGAAGAAAAAGTATGGAGGTTGGGATCCTGAGGGAATTGCTTAGCTTCTTTAGTGCAGCGAGGGCATCCCTAAATCTTGCTTTTCCATCATGCTTTTCCTTCTTAATAACAGGAGAATTGCAGGGATTGTTATTTTCACTAAAGAGCAATAAATGCTTTCTTCCTTGTCAGAGCTGCTTGAGGATTTCCTGCTGGAATATTTATTTTCATCAAAGGAGAAACTTGTCACCTTCATAATGTTCAAAAGTAGGATTTTTTTTTTTGTTCCAAAAGAGGAGAAACTCTAAGTCTGTATTGATGCTTTTCATTCCAGCAAGGACCAGTGACCTTAACTAAACTCTATAATCCTGGAAATTCTCAAGGTCATATTTGAAGTTGGCTAATGACTTTTCCACCCATAATTTGGCTTGAATGTTCCCCTCAAAAGGTCTACATCATGTAATGTGAGCTTTCTTCCATGAGGCCAGGGAGAAATTTCTTTTGTCCCACACGCTATAGACTGAATGCTCTGTATGAAGAGTTTTGTGAGAATGGCTTCTCCTGAGGAAGGTCCTTACCTCATGAGGTCAGGTGACCTAAGGTCACAACACAGGTGCTTCTGCTCTGGTACCAGCATCTACCTTTCTGGAGCTCCTGTAGAAACTGATTTAGTGTGGCAAACAGAGTTTAACCTATGGGCACTTAGCTCCTACGTGTGAGCAAACCTTCTCCGAGTAGAGAGGAAAAGGCATCTTAGCTCCTGCAAAGGCCTTTTGTGTCTCTTTTCTACGGAGGACAGACAGAAAAGGTTCTTTTTTTCATCTTACTATTTGAAATCTTATTGTTTCAAAGTCATTACTTGTTTTGGGAAGTTTTATTTGTTAATACTTGATGTTTCTGGTGCTGTTGCAACCTTCCTCTTCCCAGAGGACTCAACCTCACAGTTTTGCAATGACTTGGAGATGGTGTCATGCTGGGGTTGACTTTTCAATCTGTTTATAAAGTTGGAAAACTTGAGGGTCTGAGAGCCATGCAAACCCAGCACTAACCAAACCCAACTCCTAGGAGCAGCTTTCATTCATCTCCCCATGTCTGTCTATCACCGATGTCACCTTGAGACACCACAAGGGTTCTGGTGGGGAACTGGGAGGTTAGAGCTGATATCTTACTGGTGGATTGGTTTGGGGTGGTGGGTGAACAACCACAGAGGCTGGAGCACAGGAGTGAAATGTGGCTGTTGAGCTGCTCTGCAGGGACAGGCAGGGACATGCTGAGCAGTTGAAGCTACCTTGCAGGCTTAGGTGTCATGTGTTATTATCCCACCTGCTGACACTGTTCTCATCACTCATTTCAGGAGCACTGGAAACAAATGTGCTGCTGGGCAAGGGGAGCTCATTGTCATGTGAGCCATGCTCTGCTCCAGCCTGGTGGGGTAGTAGCTTAAAATGCCATGTTTCCCTTCTTCCCATCTGATTAAAATGTTGAGGATTTGGGATATTATTTTCCCTTAGAGAAGCTGTGATATGGTAATTTGCAACACCTGAGGCTGAAAACTGCCACCCTTGATCATAGATAGAATCATGGAATCATTTACAGAATCACGCAATCATTAAGGTGGGAAAAGACCTCTGAGATCATCAAGTCCAACCTATGACCTAACACCACCATGTCAAATAGACCATGACACTAAGTGCCACATCCAGGCTCTCCTTAAACACCTCCAGGGATGGTGACTCCACCACCTCCTTGGACAGCCCTTTCCAAGGTTGAATCTCCTTTTCTGGGTGATTAGACAACCCTTTTAGGTTGGAAAAGGCCTTTAAGATCATCGAGTCCAACTCTTAACCCAACACTGCCAAGGCCACCACTAAACTGTAAAACCATAGAATCATTTAGGCTGGAAAAGACCTTTAAGATCATCAAGTCCAGCCATTAACTCAGGACTGCCAAGCCCATTAGCAAAGTGTGGAAGTTGCAGTCCCATAACTGATCCACGAATCCTGCAAACTTCTGCTCTGCTTCAGGGTGGAGTCAGTTGTTCCCATTTAAGCTGAGGGCAGAACCACCTTCAGCCTTGTAGCTGTCTCAAAAGCAATTGCACATCTCTATCCAAACATCTGTTGAGCACAAGGAATATTCCAAGTCATCTCACTACAGAAACCTGATGGCACCCAAGGTGCTGCTGACACTTTGGCTTTGTGCATTGCTAAAAGCAGTGATGTTTTCAGGGGACACTGCAGAGGTGTCAGCAGATGTAATAGCTTGAACAGCATCACTGATACACTTGATGGATGTCATAGCAGGATATGTGTGGTGCTACACTGAGACCCTTCCCAGTCTGTTCTGAGAAGAGCCTCTGGCTTCTACCCTGTCCCACAGGCAGCTAGAGGTAGATGCTGGTGGTTAAAGCATCCATGGCAAAAAAAAGTCTTCTGAAATGGATAACCCTCAAAGCCAGAACAGCCAAATATTCTAGAAGAGCCAAATACTCCAATCTCCCTCCTTTTTATTGTTTCAAGGAAGGGAGAAAAAATGGAGATAAAATTGATTTCAAGCCGTGGTCATTTTTAATACCTCTCCTAGATATATCCCACTGGGATTTAGACAGCAGCACTGAGATACTTCTTTGGTGTAAATGTGGTAATCACAGGTCCTGTCAGAGGCAATGCATTTTTGCTTTCTCTCCCTTTCTTGAAACAATGAGGAGAAAAGTTGGCTGTTCTGGCTCCTGAGAGCTATCTATTTCAGATTTTTCTGTGTTTTTTTGCCATGGATACTTTGATCACCAGCATCCACCTGCAGCTGCCTTAGGATGGGATAGAAAATGGTTCACTAGGTGCAGAGAATCACAGACTCATAGAATATCCTGAGTTGGAAGGGACCCAGAAGGATCACTGAGTCCAACTCCGGGACCTGCACAGGACACTCCAACAATCCCACCATATGCCCAAGAGTGTGGTCCAAAGACTTCTTGTGAAATCTCAATGAAAGTGTGGCATTGCAGCAATTTTCCAGGTTTCCCACCTGTTAGACACGTTGCAGGAGTTCCAGATTTAGTGTCAAAGAGGAAACTTTGCAAATAACCTGGACTGCTTGATAGTTCCTTACTTTACCCATGTGATGAATTACATGTGAATCCACTCATGTGGTGGTGAAAGGGCAGTTGGAAACCAAATGCTTTCCTGAGCTTGTTCTTATCTGCTTAATTAAGATTGGCGCAGGTTGCCCAGAGAAGCTGTGGCTGCCCCATCCCTGGACGTGTTCAAGACCAGATTGGATGGGGCTTGGAGCAACCTGGTCTAGTGGAAGGTGTCCTTGCCCATGGCAGTGGGTTGGAATGAGATGATCTTTAATGTCCTTTCCAACCCAAACCATTCCATGATTTTGGATCACAATCCTGAGCTGTCCTTAACTGCTACTGACTTTACTTTACTTCTAAGCAAGATCCTCTTGCTCCATTTATTTGTCTCCTCTCTTGGCATGGTGCATCAGGGGTTTAGTTGTATGCATAGTTTTAGGCTCTGATCACTTTGGTGATGCCATGCCATAACTTCATTGGACATATCAGTCTCTGCAACTCCCTGATAGGAGGCTGGAGCCAGGTGGAGGTTGGACTCTTCTCTCAGGCAACTAGTGACAGGATGAGTGGACATAGTCTCAAACTGCACCAGGGGAAGTTTAGGTTAGACATAAGGAAGAATTTCTTCCCAGAAAGGGTGATTAGACACTGGAATGTACTGCCCAGGGAGGTGGTGGAGTCACCTTTGCCAGTGTTTAAGGAGAGACTGGACATGGCACTTAGTGCCATGGTCTAGTTGACATGATGGAGTTAGGTCACAGGATTTGATGATCTCGGAGGTCTTTTTCCACCTTAATGGTTGTGTGATCTAAGCCAGGCACTAATGGCAGTGGTTGTGTTGTTGTGGCAGTGGTTGTCAATGCAGGAGCACATGACATTTAAATCTGTTTCCTAAATAGATGTGTCCAGAGCACCAGAGAGGTTTAATCAGCCTGTGCAGCAGCTCCCAGCCCTCCATGTCTCCTTCCAAAACCTTCCCAGAACATCTTCTGGTGGTCTTTTCTCTGCCCTGGCCCACACTGCTGCACACACCCTGGGGTGTGTGGACCTGCCACGCGGATGCACATCCTTCACTGCATTCCACTTGTGTGCACAGGCTCTGCCTGAGCCTCCAAGCTGCTTCCTTGGCAGGGCCTTCTTGTGCTGTGGTGGCCAGGGAGGATCACAAACTCTTAGGGAATACAAGTCCCCAGGTGCAGTTGTATACTTCGGGTGTTGAGCAAAAGGGGATGATCAAAGCAGGGATAGTGGGAGAGGAGGATCTAAGAGAGAGGGAGGCTCTAACCCAAAGCACTCAGAGCCTCCACACCAGCAGGTGCACAGCTCTTTGATCCATCCCTCCCTCCCTGCACCAACCCCAGTCAGCACTTTTTTGGGAAAGTGGATGGTGTCAAACCCATGAGCAAGCTCCCATGGGGCTTTTGCATCCCAGGTGGGGCCAGATTTTGATGTGCTGTGACCAGGGATGGGTGGGGGGACACCCAGCCTCTGTGAGCAGCAGCAGTGTTTGTGTTTTGTTAACAACTTATTCAGCATCAGGGATAGAAATGGAGTTCAATAACTTCTTTCCATGCTTTTGAGAAAAATATTTTGGTGAAGTAAGATTTTTTTCTTATGAAAACTGAACATTTCTTTAAAGGAAGGGGTCAAAAAGACTTAAGAGAAACATAACATGAAGAGAACTGCTCCACTCAACTTTTAAATTCAAGTTTTATAATTAATTTGAAGGAAAACTTCACAAAATTCATGTTTATCTTAAAAATTGTTTTCCCTCAGCTTTGTGATTTGGGCAGAAAACTGAGTATCAATGATTTATGAAGTTATTTGTTGCCATGTACATTAGTCATGAGACCATGTCTCAACCAGTGTGTCCAGTTTGGGTACACAGGGTATTTTTATGGTGAATAACTGGAAAGTCATCAGAAAAGAGCTTTAACACCAGTATTTCAAACAACAGTCTGCCTTGCAGAGAAGAGCTACAAGTTTTGTCTATCGGTTTTAACAAAGGTGATTTAGTAACCTTTGGATACTTTCATGGGAAGAAAATTTCTGGCAGAAGAGAACTCCAGCCAATAGATAAGTAAACATTTTCTGTGAGGTTTTGGGGCATTTCCCAAATTCTGTCACCTGTCAGGTCTCCTTCAGTTGACCATAGGTCTGTAACACTTCCAAGAGACATTTCTTAGCATGTATCAGTTTCCTCATCCCATTTCTTAGCAACCAGGTCCATATAGAACACTTTTATGGTTTGGGTTGAAAGGGACCTTAAAGACCATCTAGTTCCAGCCCCTGCCATGGGCAGGGACACCTTCCACTAGACCAGGTTGCTCGAAGCCCCATAATCCAAGGGGAAATGATGAGTGACGTGCTATGCCACTTAGACACACACAAGTCTACAAAACAGGATGGAATTCACCCAAGGGTGCTGAGGACACTGATGGAAGGACTCACCAAGCCGCTTTCCATGATTTATCACCAGCCTTGGCTCACCATGGAGGTCTCAGTTGACTGTAGGTTCACAAATGAGTGGGTCCCTCATCACAAGAAACCCATTGAGGTGTTAGAGCATGTCCAGAGAAGTGAACAGAGCTGGAGAAGGGGCTGAAGCACAAGTCTGATGAGGAGCAGCTAAGGAAGCTGTGGGGGCTCAGCCTGAAGAAAAAGAGGCTCAGAAAGGACCTTCTCATTCTTTACAACTCCCTGACAGGAGGTTGGAGACAGGTGGGCATTGGGCTCTGCTCCCAGAGAACAGGTGAGAGCCCAAGAGGAAATAGCTCCAAGTTGTGCCTGGGGAGGTTTAGGTTGGACATTAAGGAAAATTTTTCACGGAAAGGGTTGTCAAGCAGGGGCACAGGCTGCCCAGGGCAGTGGTGGAGTCACCATCCCTGGAGGGATTTAAAAGCCATATAGATGTGGCACTTGGGGACATGGTTTAGTGGTGGCCTTGGCCATGCTGGAGAATGATTGGACTTGATGATCTTAGAGGGCTTTTCCTGCCTAAATGATTCTGTGATTCTGTGGTGCCACTTACAGTTCTTGTTATACTTTGCTGAGCTTCAGTAGGGCCCAGTTAGCCTGGCATTGCCCTGGGCTTCTGCCCTGATGTCTAATAACCCAGGAGGAGATGGCAGAGAACTGCTGGAAATGCTAGGAGAGCCCTCCCAGGCTCCAAACTAGGGCAACCACCGAGTCTCCTCGCTGGCACTGCCAGGGCAGCAGCAGAAGACACAGTGACCAGACTGATCCTCCCTTCCTCCGCCTCCCAGTGCAGCATCCGTCAGTCCACATGACCCTCCCCCTACCAAAATTGGCTGCTTTCTTCCTTCTTCTCCCCCCCTCCTTTTTTTTTGGCTGAGTGATGAGCTGTATGCCAAATCCATCTGCTCCTGTCTCCCCTAGCTGCCTTCCATATCGTTACAGGATCCCTGGCAGCGAGCCTAGACCTATCTCTCTCCCTGCACTCTTAGGAGCACATTCCTTTCTACACCTTTTCCCGAGCTGGGATAGAAATGAGTATCAACCCCAAACAAAAAGCATCTGCTTTCTGCCTGCTTCTGCTTCACCGGACGCGCATGTACGCTACACCCGTGTCAGCAGCGAATGCAAAACACACACAACCCCCCACCTCGCCGCCCCCCAGCCAACATGGGCTGACGAAAGTTTGGGCGCTGGGAGACTGCCTCACACCCTCTCCCTCTCCGTCTCCGCAGCACCAGCTGTGACCACCGCACCATTTGTTCCTCCAGCCCACGCCAGCACTCGGAGCCAGTTCTTTATCACCCCAATTAGCCTTGTCTGTGCTGATGAGAGGAGAGAGGCTTCCACTGCAAGGCAGGGATGGGGAGAACAGAGCTGGCGTGTGGTGGGCACTGGGAGAGGCGATTCCCTTTGTGGGGGCTTTGTTTCCCGGGAGGGATAGATTTCACCAGGTCAGGGGCACTGCTAAAAGGCCAATGCTGTCCTCCTGCCTGCGTTACCTGTGTGGGGCTGGTTTATAAACAGTTGCTTCAATAAGGTCAGGGGATACTGTTTCTCAGCATTTGGAGTTTTTCACCTTTTTTCCTCACTTGGACATGTCTGTTAGTGGGAAGAGGAGCATCCTCAGGCTACACAGCTGCCAGATGTTGTGATGGGTTGTGGCTAGTGCTGGCCACATTCCCTGGATGAGTTTGGAGATGCACCTTGCCTGTGTCCCCAGTGAGGATCTTCCTGCATCTATAGTAAAACTTCCAGTAGCCTCACAGGGAGTGAAGAAATTCCCCCTTCTCCCACTCCCTCATTTTAATGTGTCCCATGTTGTTAGGATACCAAGTGGTCAGTGCAGCCATCCGCCTGGAAACCTGGTTTTTTTCCCCCCAAACAAACCCCTTGTAGCACTGTTTGGGAGTGGTGCTTCTACACCATGGTTTCCTCATTGCTGTTGTGAACTTGCATTTCTCCTTGACTTCTGGATTCATTGTTGAAGGCCCTTTCCTGGTAGACACCCCAGTGCCATCATTCCAAAGTCAGGAAGGAGATCCATCCTTTGCCCCAGCACAGGCACATCTACCCCACTGGGAGGAAGAGGATGGACACAATTCAAACCAAGTCCCACAGTGGGCACTTGGTTTGAAAGTCACTCTGTGTTAAGTGGGACAGGTTCCGTCAGTATAGTCCCAGCACTGTAGAACCTGCTCCTCAGACCACCCTCCAAGTCAGGTGTTTCTTGAGAGGAGTTTCCAGCATGGCCATGACCAAGAAGGACCCTGCTGGGGGTCTTCTTGGAAGCTGAGGCACAAGAAACTTGACAAGAAACTGGTCTCCAGATCTGTCTCACAATTCCATGTCCAGTGAAAGGTTGGCTGAGCAGGTTCAGGATGCTGGACAGCTGGAATAGCAATTTACGTCAAAACAGGTGAAATTACACTTTGCAACAAAAAAAACCCCTGATGACTTCAAAGACTGAACTGATGCACAATAAGGTTGTGATTTAATGTTGTCCATCACCATGTGTCCATCCTGCAGTAGAATCATGGGATCCTTAAGTTTGGAAAACCCTCTGAGATCACTGAGTCCAGCTGTTCCCCCAGCACTGCCAAAGCCACCACTAATCATGTCCCCAGGTGCCACATCAAAATGTTTTTTGAAAACTTCCATCTTAGACATTCATTCCCATGTCCTTCTGCTCAGTCACCACAATCTGCCTCAGAACTATCCCACCTCAATCCCATCCTTCCTAAAATCACCACATCTCACACCCTTCTGTACTGCCTTGCCATGGATGAAGAGCTCAGCCATGCAGGGAATGGAGCTGTTTCCCTCCTGTACTCATGGGAAGGAAGCTGAAAAAAACCTACAGGCAATTATCTCATCTGTCTCCTTCCATCAAGACAACCTCAATTCTGCTTAAACTGTTCTTGATGGGTTTCATCTAATTTGTGCTGCAAACTTCCCACCACAGACACCCCACACCTTCCCCAAGCATTTGGTTGCGATATTTTGCTCCTTCCCACTAGGATACTCTTCCTGCTGTTCAGCTTGGATCGTACTCGATGCTTTTTGAATTGTGTCCCAAGAGAGCGTGAACAAAACATTACTCCTTTCTTCTGTTCCACAGCCTCTTGCACATGCAAATCCCACCACACATCCCTGGAACTTCTCTCTTCCAGGCTCCACACATCCAAGTCCTCAACGTTTCCCCATGGGTCGTGCTTTCACACCACTAATGTAGGGTCCACCAAAGCAGATGTGACTTTCCTTGGAGCTCCCACTTCTCCAACTCCCATTGAATTGGGAGGGACTGTGGTGGCTCTTCATTAGCTTTCTGTGGAGGCTTCCCAGTAGTAGGTTGTGTTTTGAGCTGCCACATATCCCCAAGCCCTAGTGATGCCAGCATGGATGGTCAGCATTGAACCGCCCAATTCCAGATCATTTTAAAGCACACCACACAATCATTTAGGTTGGAAAAGGCCTCCAAGATCATCAAGTCCAACCTTTGACTGATCACCACCTTGTCAACTAGATGGAGTGCCATGTCCAGTTGTTTCTTGAACACCTCCAGGGATCCCAGTGGGTGAATCCACCCAGCCTCAAAGCCTTGGAGCTTTTCTGTGTGTCTCTGCAATAAAACTCCCCAAACAATAGGAAGAAAAGCTGCGTCAGAGCCAGGCAGATCAGAGTTAATCCTCCCTCAAAATGGATCCCGTCAGTGCCGGGGGTACGTGAGAATCGCCTCTCCTGCACCTTTGCTGGTGCTCTCCCCGGCACAATGCTTCACTTTGTGTTTCAGCACAGAAAGAAATGGTGAAGTTGCTAATAATGGCACTAAAAGAAAATATGCTACATCTGTTATGGATAGCAGTACAAAATTAGCTGATCACACCTCTGACACCCAAGATGTCTTCACTTAAAATACTCGTTGGCTTACTTTACATAATTTGCTGATTATATTTAAAAGAAATACAATTTTGCAATTACTGTTCTTTCTGGTGTGCTATCTATGCATCATTTTCTTTTTATGTTTATATATTTCTCCTTCATTAGTGCAGTCTGAAGGGTGATTAGATCCCTTCAAACATTTTACAGAGGTTAAACGTTGATTAAGATTTAATTATTACTGTAAATAGCTTGGAATGACATATGGTGCAAAAACCTGACATATGTGCATTTGAATAAATGAAGTGCTATTTCCCATGATGCTTCAGTAGCTGTTTAACAGCTTTGCTGAAGGGTTATGTTGCACCTCATGTTAAGATTGCTTTGATGTTATATTTTGTTGGGTTTTTGCAGCTGAAAGCTAAGAACAGTTTTTCCAGTTTTTAAAAACATTGAATATTTTAAATACCTAAATTGTTTTGCACAAATTTTTGCTAATTTGTCTAACTAGGTTAAACATTTTCAAAAGCATTTCGATTTTTAACGTGGGTTCCTAGCATTGTGTCAGCAACAGCATCGACTCCATGTAGAGGATTTCACAAAGTCCGGTCTTTGCGAGGTGCCATGTCCCGCTTCGAAGTGGGATCTTTGCCGTGGGATCTGGGAACACCATGGATCCCTCCCAGGGATGCAAAGATTCAGAGTGATTTCAGAGAAAGTGAAAGCTTCATGTGAAGCTGGTAGAAAGGAAAAAATTCAGGAAAGGACTGGAGATTTTATGGAGAGGATGGAAAGGGTTAGGTAGAGTCTAGCTGTGATCTATCCCCGTTGGAGGATGGAGCCGGCACAGGGTTTGTTGTCCCCTCATGCCACCACGCAGGCCTTAGCTTTACCATGTCCAAACCACAGCTTGGGGACTGGATTCCTTCTAGCACCTTGGCTGTGGGAAAAGGAAGGGATCTCTGCTGGAAAACAATGGGTGGGATCCGTTTGAGTCTGGGAGATGCTCTATAATTCATTGAACACTGCCAGGCAGAGAGTATGCAGCAGTGTAATGTAAGTCAATCTAAACAGGCTTGTTTTGAGACTTGAGCAAAGTAAAGCACATTAAAATGACGTGGAAAAGGTGTGATTGGCATGGAATTATTTACATACTATACTTCTCTACATTCATTTATTGATCCATCGAGCTCCTGCTGCAGCACAACCATTTCTGATCGCACCTCCTCTTTGATTTCACAGATTGAGACATCTCGGCTGGAGCCAGAAATTGCAATGGCCACTACCAGTAAGACTGTAGTCTACAATAAAGGATTGTAAGTGGAAGTGGATCAACTCAGCCCAGAAGATTTGGGGAGGGGAAAGGGGAAACATGAGAACCCGACTGGGAAAAAGAAAACAACAACAAGATAAAAATACTAGAGCTCAGCGATAGTAACATATTCCTGCTCCCAGCAAACCAGGAGTAAATTAACACTTGCAGAGAACTGACACCTCACACCAGTCAAAAAGATTAATATCAGAAGTTTTAACTTAGCAACAAAAAGAAGTCACCTTCAAACACTTTAGAACTAGAAGAATCTCAGAATCAACAGCACTGCATGGAGGGATGTTTAACGTGTGTTTGCCTGGTTAGACCTAACCACATGAAAGTAGGCTTCACCAAGCAAATTCTGTTTTCATGTGAATTAAATCTCCACACTGATGCTGCACAAAACTAACTCCGTAGAGATCAATGGGTGCATGAATGTGAAAGTGTTGGAGAAGTGTCCTGGATTGATTTCATGCCAATCCCACCCCAGCAGTCATGAGCTAAGCAGACTTCATGCTTCAACGTGCACAGCAAAGGTCACGGCCTGTGCACTCTCCATTCCCCCCTCCTTCTTCTACAGATGGTCCTGGTGTCATCCTGCCCTTCATTGCAAGACTTGGTGTCACGGGAGCCCACTGTGGGCCTTGCACAAGGGCTTTTGCCTGGATTTCAAGATACTGGAAAGCCAACATATCCACGTGTTCGGTCTTGCAGCAAAAACGATGATGGATCTGCTCTTTTCTTTTGCATAGCCATGAAGGATGGGGATTGTCCCACCAAATGCGACCCTCTAAAAGGAAGGTGGTTAATGTAAGGTAATTGGCTAAGCCACGCTAGTTGTCTAAGGGCAGAGCATGCTTTTAAGTTTTAATCAGCCCTGAGGTGGTCAGGCAGTTGGAATAGGTGATCATTGTAGGTCCCTTCCAACTAGAATTCCTCTTCTCTTCCCTTCCCTTCCCTTCC
>NW_008692192.1:49707-54665 GCF_000695815.1 Acanthisitta chloris
TCTTCCCTTCCCTTCCCTTCCCTTCCCTTCCCTTCCCTTCCCTTCTCTTCTCTTCTCTTATTTGTGCCAACACTTCTATCCAGCAATGCCAACTCTGCCCAACACCTTGTGCTGGTGCAGAAGAAGACTCAAAGCAGGAACTAGTGGCCAGGACAGCTTCACCTGGCTGTGCCAAGCTGATGAGTGTGAGACTGAAGCCTCGGAGAAGGGAACTGCCCTCTGGAGATGTGTCTGTCTGTCTGTGTGTCTGTCCCTTCAACGGCTCCACTTTGGGGTGATTAAAGTGAGATGGGGTGAGTCACCCCAGCACTGCTCTGAGTCCTGCCCTCACACAGATTTGGTGCAATAATTTGGCTTTCTGCTATCTTGTACCCAAGAATAAATCCCAAGTGACTCCCTGAGGATCAGAGGAGTTCATTTTGATTATGGCCACCAGCACACCATGCCAATGGCACAGTCTGGGATTGTTGCAGGGATGGACACCTCAAACCCACAGGCTGTCATCCTTCCAATGTCAATTTGTTGGGGTTTTTTGGGGGGGGGGGGGAGCAGGGGAAACCAAATTGCCACTGACATAGAATGTATTAGATGGATTTTTTGCAATTCCTGGAATCAGGAGGCTTGAGCCCTACTGTGTGTCCTCCACCTTGGACTGCTCTCGCTCCCAGCTGTAGTCAGATCCATAGGAACTGGAGCTACACAACAGTTGGGCCAGCTCAGGACAACTGATTCTGTCCCTGCACTGGTGTAAATCGTAAATAATTGCATGAAGCTAATCAGTTTTGTGGGTTTACACACCAGCATGCAGGAGAGGAGAGGCCAACTCTGGGCTCTCCATAGCTGCTGCTCATGGGCCAACTCCTGGTCCCTGGCACTGGTGGAATCACAGAGTGGGTCTAGATACACTCAGAGAGCTATTCTGGATTTACACCAGGGTAAGGAACAGCTGGATTTGGCCCAGTAGAGTTCCTTTAATGCACTAGATGAGTTGAATGTATGCTCTGGAGGACACGAGTCCACTCCATCCTCTCCAGGTGGGATTTGGAGAGGCTACAGGGAGGTGGCAACTGTCCCATGGACATTTTCAGTAGCATCTGTCCTATGGGCAGGACCGTGCAGAATCAGGCCCCGGATTTTGCCTTGGGAGTGGATTAACTCCCTGCAGCAGTGAGAGAGGGAACCCTGGGAAGGGGAGCAGGGATGCTGGCAATCCCCAAAGAGCAGCCTGCTGATGGGAATGGCAGCAGCAAGGCTTTGGAGAGCCAGCTGGGATGAGCTGTGTGCCTGGAACAGGTCTTTTCCAATGCTGCAGGGAGTGGGAGGGAATAAGGACCACTGTGGGATGCTAGGGGTGCAGGTACCTCCTTGCACACACATCCACGTGTGTGTGCAGCAGGGAAAAAACTCCTCCAAGACTAAAGCTTCAATTTATGGCTCCATGGATCCTGCAGAAGTGAGGAGCCAAGCCACATCGTGCTGCACGGAGGCACAACTTGCTGTCTTCCTCCTCCTGAATGGAAATGTGAGGCTGAGACAGAAACAGCCTCTTGTGTTGACAGGGAGAAGCCTCCTGGCTCCGGCGTCTGTCTGGGTGGATCATTTCCCCTTCTCCAGTGGGTTTTGTCACTGCCTGAACCATTCTGCTGCAAAGCTTGTTCATCCCAAGCTTTTGTTTTGAGGAGGGGGAAGGAAGAAGAGATGGAGACTGTGCTTTGCCATGAGATTTCGGAGAGATGGAGCAAGGAGGGAGACAGTGATTTGATTTTGCATCATGATCACTGATGAAAGAGTTTGGTGGCTGTGAGCTCTGGCTACCTGCCGGGCCTGCAGCTGGAGCTAGGAATTTCCAGTGGAGGAAAGGAGTCAGGGCTTTGCTGTCTGTACTTCTTTAGGAGACACCCAAAGAAAAAGCGTGGCTTCAGCAAGTTCTGCCTTGGGAAAGAGCCAGTTCCAAATTTTCCCCATGTGAGTGTGGGTGCTTTCCCTGCATGTGCATCACCTGCAAAGCTGGAGCTGTGCGGGTCTTTAATTTTAGGAGATGCTCATCACATCGATGCAGTGATTACTAATAAGGAGTGAATCCCTTTGGAGAAGAGACTTAGGATTTATAAAGCCAGGCAGCTCCTGTGAATCATGAGGGCCTGATCCTGCTCGAGGGGGTGAGGACCAGCTTGAGGGATGTCAGAGGAGCTGTGCTGTGAGATTATGGCTTGGCTCAAAGGCAGCTGCACCGTCAAACAAGTGACAATCAAACGGTCTAAATGAGTCTGGATTTCTCGTCTGCCCGCACAAACCTCGTCAAACTTGTTTCGCTTTATGTGTCATGAAAATGGGTCTCAATCAACTCAGCAGAGTTTGTGCTGAGAAATAAATACATCCCTGGATCCTGACTCAGACATTCACCAGGGGTTATCTCTAAGAGCTCATCGCAGCCTCTGGCAGGTTGGAGACAATGTTTGCTCCCAAATTTTGTTCAAATGTCACTCAAAACGTTGTGGCCCTTGCTTAAAGCACTGGGGAGATGTTTCTGCTGGGAGCTGGGAAGGGACAGTTACCACCTCATGGGGCTCAGTTCCCTTTTCTAACCTCCTCTGAAAGCACAGAATCATAGAACCATGGAGTGGTTTGGGTTGGAAGGGACCTTAAAGACCATCTATTCCAACCCCCTGTCATGGGCAGGGACACCTTCCACTAGACCAAGTTGTTCCAAGCCCCATCTGCAGGTCTTGTGTGGTGAGGTAGCACTATAATAAAGAATACCCATGAGCTTGGAGACCTCAGGGCTTGTCCTCGTGTCCATGTACATCCCATTCCTCTGGACAACCAGAATGCTGCAGACTCCTCTCTGCTGCCCTTCCCCTCGTTCTTGGGGAACGAATTGTTCCTTGGTGTCTCAGCATGGGGACACCAAGACCAGCTGGGACATAATCTAGCTGATGCGGTTCAGATATCCCAGTCCAGGGGATGTTGAGATGTTATTTTATTTAAAAGCAGCAGAAAGGCTCAGCACACCCAAACCTTACCCTTATGGATCTTGAAAGATGGTTTTCCTCTCAGGAAGCTCAAGTTTGGGCTTCCTCATGCAGTGATCCCAGCACTGGATCATCCTGGTTCCTGCCAGCGCGGTGAGACTGATGATATGCACCGAAATGCCGCACTCCAACGGCATTAGAGATGAAAACCATGGAGCTGGGAAAGCAGGAGCACATTAGTACTGTTTATTAGGACAGCGAATTGTGCCAGAAAAGACTACACACAACAGCTAATGATAACATTATACACATTCACTTAATAGCTAATTAATCTCTTCGATTTTCCTAATGTACAAAACGGAGCCTTCGGATTGTGAGAACAACCCCAACCATTTGCATTCCTGATTTCCTATAATTGGGGAAGTGGAAGGAACAGGGAGCGCAAAACCTGCTGCACACATCAAGTTGTTCACCTCAGCAGATAATAATAATGAGATGATCATCTCCTGTAGTATTTAATTAGGAATGTCGCCGTTAATTGATTTCTTGGCTATGTTAATTAAGAAATAATGAGGACCAGGTTGCAGCAAAAGGTGCCAACGAGTAGTTTTGAGTCTCTCCTGGAAGATGAGTCTGTTGGCTGCTCCCTGAGCCAACCAAGGGGACAACCCAGGGACAACCCCAGGGTTGTGTCACCCATGTCCCAAACCCACCTCGGGCACAGCTCAGGTCCTTCCGTTTTTTGCTTGTTGCTTATTTTTCTGCTCTGCATCCCTGTGTGTGCCCAGATCCTGGCAGGATGGACAGCAGGTCACCTGTGCAAGCTCCAGGCATCACTGGGATATGGGATGACCCAGCAGATGCTAGACCTGCCACCCTGGGACAAGCTGTGCTGGTAGATCTCTACCAATGCCACATATCCAAGAGATGTAGATGTCCCTTCAGCTTTCATCGGCTCCTCTCAGAGGGCTGTGATGGAGATCTGGAGCCTGGAATGCCCTTTGGCCATGTGGGAAGAGCACAGGATTTATTAAGCTGCTGGTGTGTTGCAGCAAGACCCTGGCAGCCTTCAGGCAGAGGTATTTAGGGTACAAAAGCTCACCTAGGAAGCTGTCCTGGTTCTGAGAACATTCCCAGCATTGGATGTGGAGTGGCCCTGGTGGAGGTAGATGCCCTCAGACATGGTTATCTCCCTGGGTTGCTTTAAGAAAAATCCACTTCTGGCTTTTCCCCTGTTTTTCATGGCTTATTTTACACCCAGTATCTCATCCCCCCAATCTGAATGCACCTTATAATTGCATTAACTCTAAGTCCCTTGGGACAAGGCATGGGGGTCACCCGCCAGCTCCGGCACGTCTTCCAGTGGTCCCTCCATGGCCCCCTGTGGGCATGGGGACCCCCAGGAACCCCTGGGCATCCCCAGGCACCTTCCATGTGCTCCGGCTCTTTTTAACCTCCTCGGTAGAGTCACTGACCGCGACACTTTGTGTAACACTTGGATCTGTCTGGAATAAAAGAGCTTAAAGATTATTGGTGTGGTCCATGCTCCCTGTGGGCTTTTGATGGGAAGGATGATGGGGTTGTTGGGATTTAAAGGACTTGTCTAAAGACAAGTTTGTTAGGGGCTGGTTTGGCAGGGAAGAAGCTGGTGGGGATGGGGATTTTCCCTGAAACATGAGACACTTTGTGTAACACTTGGATCTGTCTGGAATAAAAGAGCTTAAAGATTATTGGTGTGGTCCATGCTCCCTGTGGGCTTTTGATGGGAAGGATGATGGGGTTGTTGGGATTTAAAGGACTTGTCTAAAGACAAGTTTGTTAGGGGCTGGTTTGGCAGGGAAGAAGCTGGTGGGGATGGGGATTTTCCCTGAAACATGAGATGAGCGTGTGTATATATAATACAGATGTATATTATATATAATTATACATATATACATGTATAATGTCATAATATACAAAATATTTGTAAGTATAGGTATAATATTA
>NW_008692193.1:0-7020 GCF_000695815.1 Acanthisitta chloris
GGAATGCAGAAGAAAAAGCCAAGAAAGCAATCACAGATGTAAGTAGGCTGGTTCCTTGCTCACTTCTTTTCAGTACTGCAATGTCTTAGGGCAGCCAAGAAAGTATTTCCCAGGTCACTATTTCTGTGATTGTTACAGAGCTCATACAGCCAAAGCCCTCCGTGGTTATCTGGAGGCAATGGATTAAACTACAAAACAAAGCAGGCTAGAGGTAAAAAGAGAGGAAAGACGTTTTTCTGATGTTTTGCTTTGGTTGTTTTCTTGGGGTATTTTTTCCCCAAGAATGCAGTTTCCACTTATCCTCAAAGTCTCGGGTCACGTCACCTTTTTTCAAGGCCGGACTAGTGCAAACAGGTCAACCAGTGTAGATAGAACCTAATGTGAGAAACAACAATTACTGAATACTCAGGTCACATCACCTTTTTTCAAGGCTGTACTAGTGCAAACAGGTCAACCAGTGTACATAGAATCTAATGTGAGAAACAACAATTACTGAATCTCAAACGAGGTACCCTAGAACTAGGTGTGTATTGGAGAAACACAAGGCCTAAGAACCCAGGAGGAGAGACAGAGTGTATTCTTCCAGGGAGGACATAATTTGGGCAGGTACAGTTTGATTTCCCACAGACCTGGAGCAATTCACATCTTCATAGCCCAGCTGATGTTTCACATCATACCAGCAGATAAACTGAAAGCTAAAACTGAAGAGTTCTATGAGTTACTTGGCTGGACAAGCTATTCGTGTACTCTGGTCGTTACTGCTTCTTGCCTGACAGCACTTTTACTGCCTGCCCAGGAGAAGATGCTGATTGTCCTTGATGCAGCTCCAGCCTGGATTGCAATGACTGCTGTCTTTTGATGGCTGCTGAATGATGGGTACAAAATCTGTAAATGGCTCTTGGTGCCAGCCACAAACATCAAAGCAGGAAGGAGCCAATTTGGCATCCTTTTTAACTGTCTCAGAATGGCCAGGGACTATGTAAGATGTTGAGACTGAGCTGCCTATCCCAGCACAGACTGCAGAAACTGCTCTGCTCTTATAGCCACTCAGGCAGCTCCCACCTATGGCTGTGCAGGGGAATTTGTCTGCCAGTTGTCTTAAGCTACTACCTTTCGAGATCTCCAAACAGAGGGGGTGGAATCTTAAAACATTAGAATGGGGGGGGGTGGGGGGGGGAAGGCCTCTCAGGTTATTCTGTCCTTCTGTTTTCTCTGTTCAGGCAAGATATGCACACACAAGATATTCTCTGGAGTTTTGAGTACAATGAAAAATCCAAATTGGGGATAATTCAAGACTGATCTTCCATCATTTATTCTGAAACATAATCCAATAGCATAAGAGATCTGCTCTAAAATGTGGTTGTTTTACAGGCAGCAATGATGGCTGAGGAGCTTAAAAAGGAGCAGGATACTAGTGCTCACTTAGAGAGAATGAAGAAGAACATGGAGCAAACCATCAAAGACCTCCAGAAGCGACTGGATGAAGCAGAACAAATAGCTCTGAAAGGTGGCAAGAAACAGATCCAGAAACTGGAATCCAGGGTAAGTTTGTGATCCAGCTTCAGACCACTGCCTCGTGCTTACAGAACTGGCACAAGGTAGGTAGCCTAGGGCTGCATGATAAGTTCATAGCAGCCAAGAAGGGATAGTATTAACACTTTCCTGTTTCACAAAATGCGGGTGAGCAGTTTTTGAAGGTATGCTTCCCCTTCATCATCCAGCTGCAATGAGGTGATGACCAAAGCCCTTGATTTAGAAAAACAATTAGAAACTCCAGCGTCTGAAATCAGCAAAAGCCTTTCCAAATATTGCTTCACTTAAACTTTTTTGGCCTTTGCATATGTCTGCACTTCTGACTGGTGGTGCAGCTTAAAGACATTTATGAAAATGTAGAATAGAACAGTGACATTTTGATTTGTTCCTGAAATTTGACTTTAGGAAGATACCTAGAAAATTAGCATTTCTTGAACTGTGAACCAAATTATCTGCTGCTTTATATGTATGTAGCATAATAGCAAGGGTTTTTTGCTTCTTTTGTAGGTTCGTGAGCTGGAGAATGAACTTGAGGCCGAACTCCGTCGCAACTCAGATGCCCAAAAAGGAGCCCGCAAGTTTGAGAGACGCATAAAAGAGCTGACTTACCAGGTATTTTGAGGACTGTAGTAACCACTAGGTCACTGCAAAGAAACGTGTCTTAAATTGTCTCAGTGTTCCAGTGAGGCATGAAGCTTGGCATTACCCAGAGTTTTCTGATTGTAGGAAGCTTTGTACACAGGAGGAACATCTCCCGAGGGCTACCAGCACAGAATCGTCTAGTTCCACACTCCCTGCTGTGGGCAGGAACACCTTCCACTAGACCAGTTTGCTCAGAGCCCCATTCAACCTGGCCTTGAACACTTCCAGGAACGGGGCATCCACTACATCTCTGGGCAACCTGTTCTAGTGACCATCGTTATCTTGCCTGATCCATTGCAACTAATGTTAGAAAGCCTCTGTTGCTGGGATTTGGACTGGTTTAGCACAGTATTAATATGCAACAGGCTTCAATGGCTATTCACAATGCAAGGGAAGAAAAAACCCAGGTGTCTCTCAGCTGTGCTGCTGTTGCTAAAAGGAGCCAGAAGGACTCAGCTGATTCTGATGCATCATTCAGTGTAGGGTTGCTCAGTCCCAGGGCTCCAGCACCTACTGCTGAGCAGCAAGGTCTAGTCTTGAAATGCCTGCAGGGTTGCTAACAGCTGCTGCTGCTGCTTGCCTTTCAAAAAAGGCCTGCAGCACAGAGCACTGAGCCTTTTGCTTTCAACAGCATTCTTAAGAAGATAAGCCCGTCCATCAGCTTTAGGAGATTATTTAGCCTCCTACCTGTTGTTTGATTCTTGTACACAGAGGCTGAAGGTTGTTTTCTTAGAACAAATTGTGCAGGCAGAAGGAGTTGGTCCTTCTGCTTTGGAGTGCAACAGCTTAAAACTGGCTCCTTTTACCAGAAATGCCTCCAAATGAGACTTCAAATTATGCAAATTATGTAGGTTTAGGCTCGCCCATAAATCTGTTTCACTATATAATGACATGTTTATAATGACAAGAGTGCTCCTCATCCCTGAGCAAGGCACTCTGTCTCTATGTATGTGTACATATGCACTTACATATCTGTGTTTATATATATTTTTATATACATATAAATGAGGAGAGTACTCTTTTCTAGTCCTCAGCCTCCAGGCTTACACATCTCTTCGATCAACTATAGAACTTTTTTCTCATCTGAATGATCACAATATGGCTAGTTTGTGTTTTGAGCTGTAAGTTTCTAAAATATGTCTGGCATCCATACTTACTGCATTGAGGGAGATGCTTTAGGCCTTTTTACTCTAGCAACCCAATTAATGGTGTTTTGATACAGTCAGAAGAGGACAAGAAGAATCTTGCCAGGATGCAGGATCTGATTGACAAGCTACAATTAAAAGTGAAGAGTTACAAGCACCAAGCAGAGGAAGCTGTAAGTAACTATTTGGATCTTTTTACCTTTGAGAGACTTACCATTCTAAACCCACAATCTTTTGTCCATAGAAGCTTTCAGTATATACACACATTTTTTGTGTGTATTAATATTGGTATTTATATTTGTATAAACCCTGTATATAAACATGTATTTCTATTACATGTAAAATAAAATAGTTAGCATATGTGTTGATTATATTTAAGAAAAGGTATTCAATTTTATCCTAAGACTGAAGTATAATTTGCAATGGAAGGGGGAAGGGAAGGAAGAGAAAAGGCTTTTTTCCTCCTTGCCCCTCAGAAGGCACATTGAGAGCCTCCCAGTTCACTTAAGGTGGAGAACATCACTGGAAACATCAACTGTGTAAAACAACAACCTCAGCTCTCCAGGAGGCAAATGGTGCCCATACAGCTGTTACCTAGTCATCCTGAGCACTTTCCACCCCACTTCAAAGGGAAAGCTTTATTTCATGTGGACAGGAGGAAATCAGCTGCACTGTTTTCTCTCACCAGGAAGCTCAAGCCAATCTGTACCTCTCCAAGTACAGAAAACAGCAACATGATCTGGATGATGCTGAAGAAAGGGCTGAAATTGCTGAATCTCAAGTAAATAAGCTGAGGAGCAAGTCAAGAGATATTGGCATGAAAAAGGTATGGTCACACTGTATCAGCTAAGTGTGATTGTTTAATACACAGTAGTGGATGTTATGTATTTGTTACATATCTAGAAGTAGCATAGACTAGAATAAATTCTTGTTTCCTGCATTTTCTGTAGTTTCAGTCTACCCTTTATTTTAACATTCAGGGTCTGACGCTTAGACAAAATATATTGTGTCCTCTTGATGTTGTCACTTAACCACTGTGCTCAGCAGCAGAAGTTTCCAGAACTGGTGATTCTGGTGGGTTGGTTTTGGTTTGGAGGTATTTTCTGCAAAGGATATTAAAAGACTCCACCTTTTTCTCCCTCTGATGATGTAGATTTCTATGTATGTAACACAGCTTGGGGATTACTGCATTACCAGATTGCCAGATATTTTAACATTTTCTTTCAATTAACTTGTATTGATTTGAAGAGCTGGATAAAAAGAAAATATTAGTGATTAGTCACTTAGGTGCTGGGAAGTCATTAGGAATTCAAAGTATATTTATGGGGTTTTGCACACGAGCTGAATGGTAGCAAATAAGGTTGATGAAACTAACAGGTACCTAAGAACTTGGTCTGGAAGTGAAAGCAAACCTTTGCTTAGATATGCCTGACTTGTGGCAACCAGGGCAAGTAAGAGTGGGGTTGTAACTTCTAGGAATGACAGAAAGAGGAGCTGGGTCATTCCTTTATCTATTCCACTTGCAACTGAAACATAAACTTCCATGCTTAACATCATACAAGTTTTATGGGGAGGACAGCTCCTGAGGTAGGAAAGAGGAAGAAAACCTAAACAACTCTATAATTCTGGTATTTTTATCACACCTGATCCCAACACCTTCCTCTTCTCCTCTGTATCCACCGTTCTGTGGGAGGGAACACTCCAACTTCTGCCTTGATTTTGGACTAATGAAGTCACCTTTGACTGATATAAATGACTGTAGCACCATCATCTAAAGCAGAGCTCCATTAACACTGCATGAATATCTGGTCACTCACACATGTATGTATCATAGAAGCAGTACTGTAATTGAAGATCAAAAGAAGATTTACAGCTTTTAAGAGTAAAAAATTTCCGCATATTTTCCTTTTAATTCTTACAACCCTACAAAATAATAGAAACTCATATAGATTCACAAAGACATTGTACAATGACATCACATAAACGCTGAAATTGGAAAAACATAAGAGTAATTTATTTTTTAAGACCTGTTAACATTGCTGTTTATTCCCTATACCTTATCAGTAACCTCTTTCTGCCTCAAATGTGCAAAACTCGTAAAGCAGTGGATGTCTGTTTTCATTAGTCAGGTGCTAGTTTGCCACTTCTGGCTCTGCTATGAGCTAGAGTATTGCACTGCCCAAAGATGAGCTCAACAGTTCCTGCAGAGCTGTCAGTTTCACAAAAAAGGGTCTTGAGGCAATAATGGCAATAGCTGACAGGGAACATGTTCAAGCAGGGAGTGTTGTCCCAAAAGTCATGACATGTCTCCTTAGGAGAGAGAAAGGCACTGTAGAGACTGCATTGATCACATAGCATTGGAAATACCTTACCTACTGCTACTAGTATTCTGGAAGCTCAGGGAAGTGTGTGTAATTCAGAACAAACATCATCATCTATTGAAACATGGTTGTATAGAAGTCATCTGCTATCAAAGGGATATATATAATCTAGAACGAGGACAAGATACCTGTACTGTTAGCTGGCAGAGGTTGGCTAGATTGCTGCTAGTCTGTTTCAGAATCAAACTGATAATACCAGGGAACAGAAGCATTTGTGAAGAGGCATTTACTTGTCATTTACTTGTAAACTTACTCTAAAACGCATCAGCACTTCCATTTCTAACAGTGATATACTATCTCAATTGCATTTCAGGTTCATGAAGAGGAGTAAGTACAGTCCGAGCTGACAGATATGAGAAGATACTTGATGCAATCAGGCACAACTGAACACAGACGTAGAAAAAATAAGCACTTACAGAAATAAATATCAAGTGAAAATCCAAAGAGGCTGTAGAGTGTACTTCATCCTTTTTTTGGTGTTTCTATTTTGCCAAGCCTCGGGAATCAATAAAAGATTACATCTTGCCAACAGCCCACTTCATTATGTTGGAACAAATCCTAATTGGTAGATCTCTGACAAAATCAAAACCAAGGGCAAATCCAGTCATGCTTCACATCCTCATGTATGTCATATGCACATTGCTAAAGCAGCACAGATTAAACCCATGCAGGACAACAGCCATTTAAGCTGGGGTAACCCTACTTCCTTTTGTCCTGCTTGTTGGACACTATTAGTTTTGCAGGAAAGGAGAAAGTAAACATTTTCATATGAACAGTCAATTTAGAAGCTTCCACTACTACCAAATGACTCTGTTTGCCAGCTGCAGGACAGACACAGGAGATGCTGTCAAGGAACACCACCCAGCAGGACTGCCCATGGCTCAGAAATAGTGTTTTCTCTTAGATATTTTCCACCTTTAAACTGGGAAGTTGTCTTTGCTTTAAATTAAAATACTAAATGAAATTAATTAAAAGTATTTAATTAAATACTAAATTAAAAGGCTACAATGAAATCCCTCAAAACTTTATGAAAACCCAATTCCAATTTTTCATGCCGACTTCTCACATACAACTGTGAATTGACTTACTTTCTTTTTCTTCCTCTACCAGTTCATTTGTTTGTTACTGTTGCTCAAATAGTCACATTTCCGTGTGGCTCTTAGCATAAGTCAAAGGGGAAGGGGAAGGATCTCTTTGTTCTTGTGCTGGTTTGGGCTGAAGTAGAGTTAACTCTCTTCACAGAGGCTAGTATGGGGCTGTGTTTGGGTTTGTGCAGAACACAGGGTTGAGAATGCAGAGATGTTTTTGTTATTGCTGAG
>NW_008692193.1:7292-16605 GCF_000695815.1 Acanthisitta chloris
GTGAATTAATTCATTGTTTTGCTTTGCTTGTGTGCGCAGCTTTTGCTTTCTCTATTAAACTGTCTTTATCTCAACCCATGGGCTTTTCGAGTTTTTACCCTTCGGATTCTCTCCCCCATCCTGTTGGTGGGGCAGTGTGTGAGTGGCTGCATTGTGGTTCTTGGCTGCTGCTGGGGTTAAACCACGACAGTTCATTACATCAACCATCTCAATAGCATCTGTGTGCGCAGAGAGGGATTTTCTTCTGGGACATCCCGGTCTCAGCATTTCCAGATAAAACGAACATCTTTGTGGGAACTACCAATGTGTAAACAAGACACAGAACAGAACAAGACACACTCGGTATAAAGATAAGTCAGCATTTTGCATTTAACGTTGTCTGAGTAAAATGAGCACCAACATAACAGTGAAGAAACATTCCTGTTTCTTCATCTAGTCCTTCATCAATGTAATTGGAGATGAGTTAACCTGTAAACTGTTCCACTATCTCTATGATATGTTCAAGGTCTCAGCAGGTCCCAAGATAAATTAATCTTGTTTAAATTCTTTAAATAGCTGTATCTAAAAATATATTATCATCTCTTAACCACAGTAGCATTAAAATTGGCTAATGAGAAGCATGCCGGTGAATCTGTGAGAGGAAACTGAAAAAAGATTGAGGCATACTCATTTTAGTTTTCTTGCTCATGTGTTCTTGTACCTCATGGTAACCATCACAAAATGTCTCCTGCAGCTTACCAAATTCAGACTGTGACAAAATCTTAAGGCTCAAGGAGTTTGCCACAGATAGGGCTGTAGTATCAGGCACAGAAAGATGGACTAAGAACTAATCTGAGGTTTTTTACGGATACTCACAACAAACGCAGAGGAAAGAATATTCTAAGAAAGAGCCACCCTATTACAAATGCATGAAAATAAAATGCATCCTCTTGAAGATGCTGGACTCCAGTAAATAGGACAGGCATGTAGAGAGATGAGACCAGGGACCATATTGTTATAACAGTCTCCTAAACAAAGCAATTTAGTACTGACGCTTTGGTGAGCTTTGACATTGGATAAAATTGAAACAGTAATTTGGGCCCTAATGAAGATTAGGTACGTGCATTGTTTGGGGGACTTCATGGTTTGGCTTGGGGTATTTGCTTTTAAACACAAGTGAGAAAATTTACCAGTTTGACTGTTCCTACAGCAAGTTATCAGAAAGTATTTGTGAGGGGTAACCAACTTTTTCATCTTTTTTACAGAGCACAGGAGAACATCTGGTCAAGGGAAGGGCTTCTTAACATTACTGCAACTGAAATACTATTGCATTGATGTACAAAAGAGGGTCTTCTGGACTTAGAGAAAACAAGAATGAGGACAATTTATTTATGCCAAAACTTACCCTCTTATAGTTTCAGTCTTTTTTGTATGCTTTAACTCATGAAAATTAAGTTTATGTTTTTGGTCAAACATTCAAGGTCTGGATTTCAGCTTAATCGTACCTTAATAAATAAAACCTCTGATGATTATACATACCTTTTAAAATAATACTGCTGTCACCACCAGAGACACCAGAGCTCCAAACAGTCTTCCCACAATTGTCCTGGTGTTAGCTGCATTTTCTTTAAAAATACAAATCCCAAAAAGTTTAACAGAAGTGCTTTATATTGCAAATCATTGTTCACTATTGTTCAATTAGTATATCAAAGCTATGATTTTTCTTCTTTATAATCTGAAAGCTACAATTTCAGGAAAAAAGAAACACTAAAAGGAAACAGAGAAGAGCAACAATGTTCAGGTTACTTGATTCATACTATCAGACTTTTAAAGTGATACTTTAACAACTTAAGTGTGAAAAGCTGAAAGCAATTATTTTACTTAATTGTGCTGATAAAGAATTCCATGTGTGCTCATGTGATATGATTTGATGACTTCTTAATACAAGTCTCATTTAAAACCTATCAACTGCCCAGTATAGTAAATGCTGCTTCCCAGTGCAGTGCTTGGTGCCATTAACAGTGCTGCTGATTTCCAGCAGAACAGCTCTGTAAACGTTATCCAGACTGCACCACATATTTCATTATTTCCGTTGCAAAGTCTTTGCAACTTTAATCTAAAACATTTCCCAGCTTCATAGTGCAGCCATGTAATCCAGGTGGGCACAAGAAATCCTGAGATGGGTGGTAACAATGGATTCTACAAGAGGTCAAAGCCCATCTAGGAAAAACCTCTGCATGGCACCAAACTGTCTCATTACTCCAGTCAATTGCAAAGTGAGAACACTCAGACCTAGAGGAATCACTCCTTTAGGTATTGTTATTCTACTTCAGGCTTCCTTTCTGCTGCTGTGTCTCATGCAAAAAACTTGAAAAAGTCTACACTCCTCTGGAAACTTCCTGGGTATGTCTGGCAAACAGTTAAAAAATGAGAACTGCCAAAACAGAGTATTTAACTTAGTTATTGTCTTCAACTTGACTCTGTACCCACATATAGACCTATCTTGTCAGTCAGTTCCTTTGGTAGAGCAGCTTTAAGCTGCAACCTGTCCTTACACAGGAGCAAGCCTCTTAAATGATTGTAAATTCATCTTTATTTTCCCCTTAAAAGCCTTCTGCCCAGAAGCACTTGGAAATATTTCTGATGGTTGAGCAGCTGCTGTGCTATGACTGCTATCCAACATACTGATCTGGCCCATTCCTTTCTGCCCTACTGTCTCCATCCTCTTATCTGCTTTCAGCCTGTGCTGCCACAAAGGTGCTAATCTCTCTGGTGTCTTCTCTCTATTGTATATTGTATTTCTGGTCCACCAGCAGGAAGATTCTGTGAGCAGCACAGTAATTTCAGCACTAAAGAGGAGATTTATAAGGTAAGATCCACCTGCAGAGAGCAGCTAGAGAAAGGCATTTGTAGTGGATGATCCCAATCATATTTGGACTGTCTCCAGTAAATGTACAGGGACACTGATGGACTTATGCACATAATTTTGGAGTGACAGTTAAAATGTGTAACTCGAAGTGTTCAATGCTCTCCACTACAGAAGCACAATATTAGGTTTACAAGATAAGGGAGGTCGTGGTGGAATTTGAGCTGCAGGGAAGTGTATTTGTCTGACCAAACTGTTTTCTCTAACTCCCCTCCTTCAGGTTGCATATAGCCACTGCTACTTAAAATACCAATTTCAGAATGAAACTTAGCTATCATGGGACAGGGGGAAGAAAGGAAGACAAAAAGATGCAGTTAACACTAAGCCCTTTTCTGTTATGTTGCCTCTATTCTTCATGTCCTACTGGCTTGTTTCAAGTTCTTTCTTAAAAACACACCAATTAGGTGTCCAGTGTTTGTTCTCTGTGCTTTCAGTGATTGTATTTAATTGTGTAAAATTAAAGTAGCCTGTGTGCTACTGGTTTTGTATGTGCTACTGACGATGAAATAACTGTAACTAATTTTTCACAGCTGGAAATTTACTACAGTTCATAAAAACACAGGCATGCATTCAAACATATATATCCCCAGGTCTAAAACAGTCCTGCTGTGTAGCATTAAAGCTTTGAAAATAACAACTGTGTGTTCTCCTCAACAAGGTTCCTTCTGCAGTCAAACGTAGACCCCGTGTTTGGGCTTCCCTCCACTCTCTGCTAGCTTTACAGTGGTATTTGGTGCCAGCAGAGCATTTAGGACAGGATTTTGAGAGTCCTCTTGTGCCCTCAGTTATGAGGGCAGTTGGCAGCAGCTGAGGGCAGCCACCAATTTTGAGACCTTTACCACAATATGCTGCTGATTGAAAAAAAAGAGAGTTTTAGTCTTTAAATAAACACATCATCGGTAACTTTTTTTTCCTCTGGGACAGCAATAATAAAAGATCTCTTTTAGCAAACTGTACCAATTTACATAGCATTATTTTTCTCAATATTTTACACATTTCTGATTGACTCTGCGGCTGTGTATTACTCTAACTGGTCCTCATTCTCTGAAATGGAAGAATGGCAACTTACCAACTTGCAAACCTGTCACGGTAAGTTTTGTGTAGTGAGGTGTAGAAATATTACACACGTAATCTCCACTGTTGTCTGCGCTAAGATTATGCAACATCAGTGAAAAGTCATCTTGCTTAATCTGGACTCGAGGCTGGTAAGAGTGAGATGTACCATTGAAGGAGGCCATGACCAAAGTCCCTGCATTTCTGTGCCGTGTCCAGACAACACTGAAGCCTTCGGAGTATGCAGTGTCATTGCTGTTTTCACAAGGAATTTGGATGCTACTTCCTTCCTTATTAGACAGTTGGTCTGAAACAGACAATTAAAGAACTCTGTGCAATTTTTCTTGAAAATACTATGAAGATTAATTAGACTTTATTTTTCTCTGAAGTCTGATACTACTGTGGACAAATATAAAAACATATTGCACTACTTTGACATATTCAAACATCAAAAGATGTTTCTAGAAGCATCTGAATATTTGAAAAACAAGCCTATCTTACACTAAAAAAAATCTAATTGGTATTGGCAACACTTAGGAAATTTTTATTTTTTTTTCAGTTTGACTATTTATCCTCTACTTGTGTGTTTTTTTTCCGTTTGACTATTTATCCTCTACTTGTGTGTGTATCCTCTAATAGCAGTGTTTCAGCCTAGTCTAAGTTACTGTGTAAAGTAGTGTGAAATTCTACATGTTGGGAGCAGAGAGAAAATACAAATAATCAGATACCTGCACATGTAAAACAAAAGGCTAAAACTCTTACAAGATAGAAGAAAGAAAGAATAAAAAGACTGTATTTGGGTTAAAATAACTTTCAGCTCTAGTGGACTATGTTGTCTATGTTGAACATTTAACAACTTATCAATAGCTTTAAAAAAAACAGGAAGGGAAAGGAAAGAGCAGGTAAGTGGAACTAATACCTAATGTATAAAATACTAATTAAGACAAATAAACACTCTGGCACAACTATCAATTTGACAGCAGAGATTTTCTGCAAACCAGAGGAGGCTATGGTGGCTGGCAGTCAGCTGGAGGGGAAGCTAATACATTATCTTGACATGCTATAACCACACTTGGTTTCTGGGTGTGAGACTGAAAATCATACTATTACAGAGGCAAAAAGAAAGCAGTTTGTTTTCAAAATGTTCTAGTGAGAGGATAGACGGATGCAGGGAAATTCAAACGGAAGTGTAATGAAATGTACCTTTTTCTCTTGTGGATCAGAGAGATAGGGCAACAAAACAGACACTTATAGTGCAATTGTTAGCTACAATGATGCCATACTTGAAAAAATCCATTTTGTAAGCTAGTGTATGCAAATTAAAAACTGCTCTTGTTCTGAAGCATATGCTTCAGATTAGGAACTGAGAGTGTCTGGGTACACTGTAGGGGGAAATCAGGGTGATAGAAGCAGCTATGCACATCTCACAAGGGAACTGCTCTTGTATTGCTCTTGGTCCAATTAAAAAATATTTCCTGAGAAACAGGAGAGGTTGAAGAGTACCAGCTATTTAATCAAACTGAATTTCCAGTGAAAGTCAGAAGAGAGTTGAAATTACACAGCCCTGTGTTTCCTCAACTAAGAACATGAGCTGCTGTCTGCTAAAACACAAACAGTGTTTGCTACTCTCCATTCCTATGCACCTACAGCACTCAAACTGGCACTTAAGAATGTATGTGAAGAGAAGTGCAATGAAAGGATCAAACAGTACTGATAAAAGTCTGGCAAAAGATTCAAAACGGACAGAGTAAGGATCATACACCTCTCGAACAGCAAGAAACTTTCACCTCCCTCATTAACCCACATATTCTCTAAGGCTTCCATGTATTTTGTCTGAGTTCATTCTTCTCTTAATAGAGGATAAAGTTTGTTTATTAGGCAGCTCTTAAAATGTGAAGTGGACATGGAAAAAATGTTCTCAGTAAAGGCAACATACAGAAAAGTGAGCTAGCCCCTCTTATTCCTATTTCTTGGAAGTAATTTTTAATGTTGCCTTGCAATCCCAACAGATGAGTTTCAAAAAGAAAGGCATATCTTTTTGCCCCATTCTATATCCATATTGTCCCACTGCACAAACATTGTCTTTAATTTGACTCTGAAGCCAGCCATGGCATTCAGTAACGATGCAGGAAGAGACTTCCATTCATTCCTACCTTGCAACATCCATTCAGCAGACCACCTTTCACGAGGGAGATGAATATGGCAGTGGTAAGGACTTGCTGTGTTTGTAATTTTCTGGTCACTTCTAAGAGAATAGAGAGCTCCATCCCTGGTTTCCTCCCGATCTATTTCTTGGATGGATGTATTGCCTTGTACCCAAGAAATACGTGGTACTGGATAAGTGAGAAAGGCATAGCACTTCAGTATCCTTTCTGTGTCTGTCTTTTGGTATTCCAGAGCATAATAAGAGGAAACTGTAGATGGAAAAAAAAATCGTCTTATTTTCAAAAGTGATTGGTCTTTTGAAACAACATTGAGGAGAATAAACACAGCTGAGAACAAAAGTCAATCTGTGTTTGACTTCAGAAGAAAGCATAGGACTACTTACTGTTGCTGCCAGGGTCTGTACTGTTCTGACAAGCCACATAGTGTTTTAAAACTCAAGTATACCACCTAACTACCCCTTAGAAATCATGGTACAGTAGGTTATGAGAATACATGCTGCACTCTAATTTTTCAACTCATGCTACAACTTTTCACCAGAGAAAACAACTTCCTTGATAACACCCTCAGGCCCAAAAGGTGCTCTGTTGGGTTGGAGGATTTTGATTCTATGTGAGAAATAACACAAGAAAATCTGTTGCTGTCATTTCATTCCCACTGACATGATCTAAGCATTTTGGATTACTGACCTCTTACGTGTAGCATGACGTCCAGTTGTGTGGCAGTTTGCGCTGTTCCCACATAGCAATTATAAACACCCTCATCACTCAGAGTCAGTTTACTCAGTTTCAAGGAGGCATTTCCACTAGGAATATTCTCGTGGAAAAGGTGTGTTCTGTTTCTGTAATCTGTGTCTTGTCTTTGCAGCTGATCCTTCTGGTTGTAGTATACGTGCACAATTTTGTCCCCTTTCTTCCAGTGAATTACTTCATCATGCCCAGGTGGGAAAGGACAAGGGAGGATTGAATCCTTGGAAAACAGTCCTGTTACTTCTTCCTGTTCTGTCAAACCTAAAGCCCATGAGTACAAATGAGTAAGTTTAATCTAGTCTGCAAGCATATTTCTGCCCTTCCTTATGCATGACAAAAATATGCCCTGGCAGGCTGCACAGTCCTGCCCAGCATGCCAAGGTGTCTTTCATGGCTCTTCTGTAGCTTGAGACTCTTAGGACAGCAAAGGTCTTCATTGAGTTTAATCAGTATTACAACACAGAGCTCTGGTCTTTGAACTTATAATCAGGTTAACCAGAAATCCTGAGTACGCACCTACGTATCAAATCTGCACACTTACCACCTTACCACCTAAGATTTGAATGTCTTTCCACACCTTAAACCACACCTTTGGCACCTTGAACAACAAATCCTTTTGAGCTGCAGCTTGCTACTTGCCCAGAGTCCCATGTTGCAATGAACTGTGTTCCCAACGACTCTCACATAGTGCCAAGCAGTTGTACCATCACAGGAAAAAAGTACGTGATGGTGCAAGTGATGGGGAGGACAGAACTTCTTGAAACAGCTGCACCACCACAGACAGTGTCAAGAAGCTCTGTCCTAGCCCTCAGAGATAATTAATGTGTACATTCCTCAAAATTAATTCACACACATGGTAGCATCTCATAGCTGTCAACATTTAATATTTAGGCCTTGCAGGCATAAAACAACAATTTAAAATCAATCTTTTCAAAAACTGTCTGCATTGACTTAGCATTGTCACGTGGGCCTTCGTGGCCAAGGTCAGACAACCTGTTAGGCTGCTAGTGACTGCCCAGATGCAGATGTCTTCTCAGAAATTTTGGGGCCCTCTCCTGCTCACCTGGCAGGGCAACCCGAACGACTTCTCATCAGTCTTCTCAATGCAAAGTGCACTGTGCTTCAAACCATTTTCAGTACAAACTGACAACTACTGCCTGCTGAGCACTCCACCAGCAGAGCCATGGGGCAGAAACACTGGCAGGTAACAGTCTGGTGGCTCAATGTGCTCAATGGCTATGGCCACCCATGCAGCCACCTTACAAACAGTCTTTTGCTACAGGAATATTTTACATTACCCAAAACCTATTCCTTACCATTAATAAACACTGTTTGAATTAATTAACTCACCCTATTAAAATTAGCAATAATTGCCTTCTTCATTATTTTTCAGCTACAACCTACCTCAAAGTGTAGAGCATATGCAAAACAAAGAGATGACAGCAGTCAGTATGTTCTGTGTCTTCATGTCTTCTTTGGTTCACAGTAAACTTGTGTCAAACTGGGAACAGAAAAGAAGGGGAGAAAACCTGTTAAAATGCAGGTAAAGACATGCCCTAATGACATAATTTCCTATGTAGTGCTTATTAAGGACTATAAGCCTTTGTAGCGTGTTTTTTGTTTGCATGTCTTGGCCTGGATTTTTTCCCTTAAGTTCACTGTATGATCCTATGCATTTCAAAATAGTTGAGGCCCTCTCATTACCTTGCAGTCCCTTGCAGATGGATAATTTATTTTTAATAAATAGGAAGTGTTTTGTTTCAGTGCTCTTGCAGGGCTAGGGCAATATTAATCTTCATCATTCCTGAACAGGACACCACAGAAAAAGGGACAAAAACAATTTGCAAAAGGATGTAAGATGTCCATTGTCAAGCCTGATTTTTTCACTTCTTAAAATAGATTTCTGACTACTGCAACATTTGACTTTCTGGGGTGGGAAATTTGATTGCATTGCAAATACTGCAGATATAGAGAACTTTTCACACTTTACTTTTCATCAGCAGGACATCAGCTGAACTATCAAAAATACATGTGTGGAAGTCTAGGGTAGGAATGCAAAGGAGAAGGAGGTTCTCCCATCATATCTTCTGGTTTGTCAGTTAAATAACAATGAACTGGAAGTTCTCATGCACAACAGAAAAGGAATAAACTTGTTGTAACTGATAGACTGTGCTAATTTTCCTGTTTGTTACAGACTTAAATGCCACAACCAAGAAATCGTACACTAAGGTATGATATTGTTTATACAGAGAG
This sequence comes from Acanthisitta chloris, assembly GCF_000695815.1. Taxonomy (NCBI): domain Eukaryota; kingdom Metazoa; phylum Chordata; class Aves; order Passeriformes; family Acanthisittidae; genus Acanthisitta; species Acanthisitta chloris. Next base: position 16,416 of record NW_008692193.1, read on the forward strand.
TGTACTAGAATTAAGATCACTGCAGTCATGTTAGTTACCAGTGCTCTAGTTTTCAGAATTATTTCACACAGAACTACCACAGGCTCAGTTGAACAGCAGCTAAGCCAAGGTTACTGAGAGCAAGGCAAGGTGCTAGAATGCATTTTCCAAGACATACTGAATAGAGGAGAGACCTCATTGCTGTATACAA
>NW_008692194.1:0-6482 GCF_000695815.1 Acanthisitta chloris
AGGGGAGATGTGTTGGGGTTTGTGGGCCGATGGGAGGAGTGGGGGTGGAGATGGGAGGGTTAAGCAGAAGGTGCCTGCGTGCACCAGTTGGGATGTTGTTGGGGCAGAAGACATGGAACTGATTGTTGTGCTTTAGGTTAACCAATTCGTGCACACCTAACCTATAGAATAAGCCAATGGGCAGAGAACAAGCTGAGCCAAAAAAACTATAAGTACCTGTGGATAACTACAGTAGGACACATCTTGCTTGCATCGAGCTGCGTCACATCTCTCCATCGCGACAGACGAGGAAGGATGAAACCCAATAATAACCCATAGGTACAATCCCTAATGGAATCTGTTCTCACACATAAACTGATGTCTCATTCTGTTCCTTCCATGCACCAGACCTGAACCCTTCAGCACGTAGCTGAGGCTCCTGGCTCTCTTCCTAAGGGACTGCTGGCCTGGCAGGATGCTCCCACTGACACTGGATCCAGGACATCCCGTCCCATGGATGTCATATGCACACGTCGTGTGTGCACCCCCGAAGCTGCTGCTGTACTCAGGATTCCATAACGAGGCAAAGATGTTTGCACCAGTGTAAATGAGGCTCATTAGAAGCCCAGTCTGAGGCATCAGGACTCAGAGTTTCCTGAATCCCTCTAATATCCGTGGTGGGGAGTTCTGAGAAGCTGCAGCACAGACTCGGTCGAACACCTGCAGATGGTGAAGGCTGTTTGAGGCCTCACTGGTGCAGAGCCTTCCCCAGGCCACAGCTAATGGTGTGTGGGGACCCAGGAGGAGCCAAGTGTTTTTGTGGGAAGCAGGTAATGACTATTCCCTTCCCAGCAGCTTCCTAATGCAAACTCATCCAGAGAAATATGACACATCAGCCTCCTTTGGCGGCGGCTCGTTAAAGTCGGAGGGTTTGCGCTCCCACCGCTCCGCGGAGATGTTGCATTGCTCACATCTGATTCCTAAACCAATTAGTTTTCCAGCCTCTAAATGCCTCCTCTATCCTCCACGCATTAGACAGCACTGCTGTCATTTCTTTAATGGCAATCATTATTTGAGATGGAGTGTTTGGGCTGGGGAGGCACCTCGGGCTCCAGAGGGTGCCCAGACCTGGATCCAAAGGGATCTGCTCTGGGCATGGGTTGGGATATCGGGAAGAAATTCTTCCTTGTGAGGGTACTGAGGCACTGGGAGAGATATTCCCAGGGCAGCTGTGGCTGCTCCATCCCTTGGAGTGTTCCAGGCCGGGTTGGATGGGGCTTGGAGCAACCTGGGCTGGTGGGAGGTGTCCCTGCCCATGGCAGAGGGTGGAACTGGATGATCCTTAGCATCCCTTCCTACCAAACCCCCCTGGGATTCCATGGCTCCATGAAAACAGACCCTCACATGGTTCTTTATTAGCAGCAAAGACTAATTCCTTTCTTTCCCCCATCTGGTGCAGCTTGAGGAGCAGTGGAGGCCTGAGCGACCGCACAGTGCCGCGAAGGCAGGAGCCAAATTTAGCCTTGCCTTCCTGCCCTCAGGAGAGAGGGCCAGAATGTCATTAATAAAGTAAACAGCAGTAGGTGGCTTAGGAGGCAGAGACATTAATTCCTGAAAGCAGGACACACATGGCAACGTGTACATTGGCCAATAGTTTCAAACTAATTCCGTCGGAGTTGTTTATGCGAACGTGGCTCCGCGTTGGCTTGAGCTGAACTGATCAGATCCCTCCTGAAAACCAATCTCCATTCTCATTTCTATCCGGTCTAATGGTTCCCTGACCTATATCTACTGCTTCCCTGCTGGAAAATCCACGGGCTGCCTGCACGTGTGTGGATGGGCTGTGGGCCGGGGTGGGATGTGGCCCCGGGAGGGTGAGGAGGGGCTGGATGCTCACCCAGGGCACCAGAGAGCCCTGGCACTGTGTGCCTGGTGGGACTGGGGCAGCTCCTGGCAGAGCATCAAGTGGTGTGACATTCTATAGCCACTAAAATGACCTGTGGGATAGCCTCTAATTTATGCTACAGAGTCTCTACTGTTCAACTTCATAGATAACTTTATAGATAACCTTATCTCTTTGTATGTTATAATTTTAGGATTCTTGGACTCTTGTTTTCCTCATGCTGCTGCACACCCAGAGTGCTGCATTGGAACAGATCAGGCATGGAAAACCTCCTCAGCCCCAGGAAGCTGTTTGCTGTGATCAGTGCATCCTGGGTGAGGATGTGCCATACCTGACACGTTCACATTTCCAAGGGCACTGGCTCCGTTTTGGGGGCTCAAATGCTCCCAAACCTCTCCTGCACTTTGCTGTGTGCTCAGCAATCAGCTCCTGGGAAGTGCTTTGTGCTGCTCCCAGTACCTTGGGGAGAACTGGGTGTTGTGGTGTGGGTGCTGTGCCCCTGGATTCAGTTCTCAGGGGCCCTGGTGTCTTTCTCAGTTGACAACTTAAATATTTGGGGTGGCTAAGTGCAAATACTTTGCTTTCCTTCTGTTTTCTCATGGAAAGTGACAGCAGAGAGCCCATCCTGGGACACAGGGCAACACCTTGACCCAGTGAGCGCTGAGACCTCCCCAGAGCCCTGTGAACGATGCCCTGCAGTGTGGTAGGAAGTGTAATGGACTGGGAATGGGTGTAAGTAAAGCTCAGGTTATTAAGGCACTGTAATACTGTGGTAAAGAGCTTACATGTTCTGTAATTAAACATGCTACAAACAGTGCTGGCAGGGAAAACACCTTCACAGCCACCAGGCAGGAGGTTCCTGGAGCTGTTTCCAGGACTCTCTCCCTTCTCAGCTCCCAACACCCAATACACTCAGCCCGTGCACTGTTTGGGCACAGGGTCTGCGTGTCCTGAGTCAGGGAGCCAAACTGGGAGTGATGGGGAGTTGCTGGGGAATTCATGGGGCAGTGTCTCCACCAGTGGCCCTGCTGAAGGTTAGTCCAGCAAAAGTGAGTTGGCAGTGGGGTGTGTGGAAGGAAGTCGTGTTGCTTCTCACGGAGCACTGTGTAATTCCCTGGAAACGGTGATCCCGGAGCCCGCGGATCCGGGAGCGAGTGCCTCATCCCTTGTTGTCCAAACAGCTGTTCCTGATCGTTGTCCCCGCAGGTATCCGTTTGGGGATTAGTGCTGCTTCGCCTGCTCGTGCAGCACAAGAAGTGGCTGTGTAATTACGTTAACCATGCTTCATCTCCTCAGGCTCACTCAGCCCGGATCGCCGGCATTCGCCTCACTTCGGTGCTTCTCCTCCTTTCCTGCTCTGGTTTTCCAGCAGGATGTGCTAGTCACAGGTAGGAAGCCTCACACCTGGCAGCACCTTCAGCTTGCTCACTGGGTGCTCCAATTTTCAGCCTCTCACACGAGGGAAACTGCTGCTTTTCCAGCCCATCTGGGACCACTTAGTGGGACGGGGAGGGTTCTCTGGGGGATGCTCACTGCGTCTCAGGAGGAAATGGTGGGTGGAAAACCAGTGGAAATGATGGGATTTCTGATGGAAATCCTGGGAGCAGTATGAAAACTTCAAATGAGAACCTCACACATGTTTTGGTCCCCCCAAAAATCCGTAAAGGTTTAGTGTTCTCCCAAACTCTTCCCTGCTTCCCACTCCTCGTTCCTGACTGAGTCTCCCTAATCAATCATTATGGCTCAGTCCTAGGAACTTGCCTACATCAGTCCTAATAAAAAGAGTTTCAGGCCTGGGAAGTTGTCCCAGGATGGTGGAAGTGTTCCTAGGGATGATGCTGGATCCTAAGTGGATCATGGTCTGTGCAGGGGGTTTATCTAAAGAGACCCTTACCCAAAGCAAGTGCACAGTTTTGCTGCCTTCCCACTGACTTAAAACAGGGGAAAACGAGGATTTTGGGGGGTTTTATAGCCTCACCCTTACTGTGATGTGCCTGTTCATCACAGTGCTGACTCCCTGCCCCCAGCATCATCCTCGAGGGACACCCAGCACCTTCCTGATGGAGCCTGGGATGGAAACCACCCCCAGCTCCCTGTGGCTGTGGTTCAGCTATTGCTCAATCCTCCCTTGGCCTCCAGCACTGTGTTTCCTCCCTTTTCCCCTGAAAGCACTTGCTCCATCGCTCTGACATGTTGCCCTCAGCAGCAGCCAAGGAACAGATTTCCTGTGGGATCCCCCGTGTCCTGCCCCGCCGCCGGCCCGGGGATCCTCCACAGCCCAGGAAAGCTGTTTCTCATGCTGGGGCTGAATTCCTCTGGCTTGAGCTGTGGCTGGAGCAGGGAGCTCTGGCTGCCTTGTCCTGCATGGGGTGGATACCCCACTTGTGGCTCCTGGAGCCCCCACAGCACCTCAGATCCTGCTGGAGCAAAGCCTGGCACAGTCCTCACCTAGCCAGGCTGATTCCCACGGGCACTGCTCCAGGAGTGCTCCAAAGCTGGGAGTTTGTGCTCCCTGTGGATTTTGCTTTAGTTTCTACAAGGCTTAAATTCCCTCCATGGATATTTGGGACTTTGCCGACTCAGGTCTATGCTGCAAAAATAATAGTCATAATAACAGTAATTATAATGGTAATTATAATAGTAGAATAACAGTAATAGTTGTAATAATACTTGTAGTAATGCTTCCACCTGGCTACAGCCCCACTAAAAATCTGAAGTGCTGCTTCTTAGTCTCCCACTGTCCCCAGTGAGCTGGAAGGTTTATTATCCTTCATTTCTCTGCAGGAAGAGAAGCTTTTGCAGCCACCCACGCCATGCCCGGGGATGGGTTTGTGGTTCAGTGATCTTTTTTTTCTTGCCTTTTCTTCACCCACCTCTTTAAGGTGGGAATTCCCTGGGCCCCACGTGGGACTGTTGTGGCTGTGGGGCAGGAGAGGTGCCAGGCAGTGGCAGGAGCCCCCAGCACTCTGTGCTGGAGCTGCAGGGAGGCAGCAGCTCTGTCCCCAGGGACACCCAGCCTGGCAGAGCTCTCCTGGCACAGAGCTGTCCCCTGGGACTGGCAGGGGAAGGAGCTGCAGAGCCCGAGGGCTGTTCCCAGCTCAGCCCGAGTGAACAAGGCTTAAGAGACTTAGAGGCCTTGGATCTGCCCTTCGGAGAGGGATTAGACTGTGTTTCTCCTCCAGATTCACACCACGAGGAGTGAACTTTAATCTCCTCTGGGGCCTTGTTATCCTCTTTGCTGAGACTCATCCCATTGGATGTGCAGCATCTCCAGAGGTTTCCAATGCAGAGAACTGGGTGCACTTTGCCTCCACGTGCAGCTCCCGTGGGAGGGCTCCACGCTCTGAGCTGCTGCTGCCAGCTCTGGGCTGCTGCTGCCACATCCCAGTTCATCCCATGGTAACACCCGTGGGGTGTGGGGAAGGTTATGGGGAGAGTGCTCAGGCATTGGAATGTGCTGCCCGGAGAGGTGGTGGATTCACCATCCCTGGGGATTTTTAGGATGAGACTGGATGTGGCACTTGGTGCCATGGTCTAGTAACAACTCTAGGGTTGGACTCGATCTTTGAGGTCTCTTCCAACCTGGTTGATTCTATGATTCTATGATGCAATCAGGCACACTTTCATGTTGTATTCAAAGAATTGCAGAACACGATTCTCCCATCCTCTGCAAAGCCACAGAGCATTTCAAAAGGACATCCAACCCAGGAATATGGCAGTTCATAGCCTAATCCCACCATTATCCAATAAAAATACCCCTAGCAGCAAAGCAGGGAACTAGCTGTGCCACCGACAGCCTCGGAGCGGATGGCTTGGCGAGGGAGAGGAGGGAAGGAAGCACTTAAAGCTCTCATCAGATGTTCGGAAAATTATTTCAGCTGCTAAAAATGCTAAACAAATTTTGATTTCAAAGGAAATGTTCCAAAATCTTCCCCTTTGATAATTGCTTTTTTAGTTTTTTTTTTTTTTTTAAAACCATCTGTCATATATTTCATTCCAGTCTCAGAGGGCCAATGCTTCCCTCCCCGGAGCGCCCGGGTGTGTGGCAGCTCCCCAGGTGAGTCTTTGAGCCCCTCAAGGGGCTCCAAGGGCTGCAGAGGGACTTGGGACACGGGGTGGAGGGTCAGGACACAGGGAATGGCTTTGCACTGCCAGAGGGATGGGATGGATGGGATAGTGGGAAGGAATTGTTTCTTGTGAGGTGCTGAGATGGGGGCACAGGATGCCCAGAGAAGTTGTGGCTGCTCCATCCCTGGGAGTGTTCCAGGCCAGGCTGAATGGGGCTTGGAGCAGCCTGTGCTGGAGGGAGGTGTCCCTGCCCAGGGCAGGGGTGGGATGAGAAGAGTTTTAGGTCCTTGCACCCCAAACCATGCTGAGATGCTCTGACCATCCTGTGCCTGTCCCTGCGGGGAAAGCATACAGAGCAGCGCCACCGTGTGGACATTGGCCGCAGCGGCAGCGCCTCAATCAGAGAATCTCGAACTAATTGTGATTCATTAGACCTTAAAGAATATCCAGTGCCATCCCTGCCCTGGGCAGAGACACCTTCCCCCAGCCCAGGCTGCTCCAGCCTCATCCAGCCTGGCATGGAACACCCCCA
>NW_008692194.1:6771-7348 GCF_000695815.1 Acanthisitta chloris
GCAAATCTTTTTCCACGTGGTGATGTTGTTAGGAAAATATTTGCTCCCCAGTCAGTGTGCAGTGTAAGGCAGAAGGGCTCGGTGCTCAGGGAGGGGGGGAAGGCTCTGCAGAAAACAGGATGTTATTGCCTGACGACTCTCTTCTGGGGTTAGGCTTTCAAATATCACTCCCAAATACCAAAGCTTGTGCCTTGCCAGATTGATAGCCCACACTGCGATTTTTAATCCTTTGGTGAACATCTTGAAGTACTTATGTCGTGGCTGAGGTAAAGGGGAAAAACAGCAGCTCAGTTTGCTGCATTTTTGTCAGTGTTGCGATTTCTGCTGGTGTTTGGTGCCGTGCTAACCCAAACAAACAGTGGCTGTCCGTGTCCCCTTGCTGCTCAGGGGACTGACCCCCTGCTATTCCATAGGGGACTTGGGCAGTGGGATGTGACCCCATGGACTGTCCCACAGACAGTGACTCCTGCATCCCTTGGGGTGGCCCTGGCAGTGATGCTCCTGCTCCCCTGGGGTGGCTGCAGCCTTGGGGTGGCCCCGGCCGTGATGCTCCTGCTCCACCGGCGTGGCGGGCGGC
>NW_008692194.1:7436-8210 GCF_000695815.1 Acanthisitta chloris
GGTGCTGCCTTGGGGTGGCCCTGGCAGTGATGCTCCTGCTCCCCTGGGGTGGGTGTAGTGGAGATTCTCCAGGATGCTCAGCCCTGTGGTCCTCCCCACCCCGGAGGGCACTGGGTGCTCCTTGCTGGGTGCCCATCCCAGCTGGCAGGAGCAGTTTTGATGCTGTGCATGAGAGTGGTTTGTCATTATTCCAGCTCTACCTCCTTTTCTCCCTGTGTTGAGGTCCTTGGACTTTTACTTTTTAAGTCAGGCCTGTGAAATCTGATGATCCTAAGGGTCTCTTTTGACATTATAGCAACATTTTAAATGAATTTGTAGGGGAATACACAAGAGAGAGGAAAAGTCAGGCTACTGTAGCATGTGCTGGAGCCATCTGACTGCAAGCAGGGAGGCTTTTTGTGGTGGCAGGTGCCAGAGCACCCCCCAGACCGAGCCACTTGTGAGCTGTACCTGTTAATAAGCCCTCAAAGTAGCAGAGGAGCACATCCTGCACCTCTCCAGTGAGACAGTGCTCCGTGGCGAGGCTGGACAGGGACATCCTGCCAGGACAATGCTGTCACGCTGCCAGTTTTCTCCCCAAACTGGTAAGGGAATGGCTTTGGGGTGTCCCTGTGCCACCAGCAGCCAGAGCAGAGGGTCTGTGCCACCTCAGGCCACGCTGGACTCGGCCCAGCAGTGTGAGGGAGCTGATTCTGCCCCTGCAAAGCTCCAGACATGGCATGAAACCTGAGGGATTAATCTCAGGTGGCACAGGTGAGGTCCAGGGCAAGGATG
>NW_008692194.1:8246-16960 GCF_000695815.1 Acanthisitta chloris
CTCCTTATTTCTGCACGTAGCTAACAGCGAAAATCCTGGGAATACATCTCTGTAAGGAATTCCAGCCAATTCCAGCTCTGACACAGCAGGGGCTGGGAGGTCATTCCCAGTTTTTTCCCCGTGGCAGAGGCTGTTCCTGGTGCCCATCCAGAGGGATGCAGGGATGCTACCCCAGCCCCAACCCCCCCGGACCAGCAGGAGCCGAGTGGGAGGTTGGAGCCGGGGGATCTCTCCCTGTGCAGACAGGAGCTGCGATGGCTGAGAAATGGAGCTGCTGGGTTAAAAAAAGGCTATAGGGCGAGCAGATGTTCTGGGCCCCACAGCAGAGCAGTGTAGGGGGGGACACACATCTCCTCTGCGAGCACAGTAAGTCCTGGGGCACGTGGAATAGCCTGGAGGCTGCAGCCGGCGGCAGCTTTGAGCAGCCCTCGCTGCATCTGAGCCCTGGCTAGAGGCTGCCCAGGGTCCCCGAGGCACCTCTGCTCCGGGCACAGGGATGCTCCTGGCAGCCCCAAAAGCCTCGAGCCCTGCTCTGCCCCGGACAGCTCCTGGCAGCTCCAAAAGCCTGGAGCCCTGCTCTGCCCCGGACGGCAGCGGCGCTGGCTCATGTTCTATGGATGTGCTCTATATGCACAGCATCTGAAAAGGGGATTCACACTGGTTTGGTGGTCAGACAGAGCTGGTTGGTTCTCCTGTCCTGGCTGGAGCTGTCCCTGGGGCAGGACCATCTCCTCTCAGCCCCCAGTTCCTTGTGCTTCTCCAGTTCCTGGGCATTTTGTGCCAAGGGAGCTGTGCTGGGCTCTGTCCTCACACAGGGTTTAACCTGGTTAGCTGATTGCTCAGCTTTTTAACCTCGGGGGATGTGGTGCTTGGGGAGTGCAGCCTGGAGGCTCCTGCAGTCTGAAACCAGGAGAGCAACTGTCCTCTGGACTGTCTTGGTGACAGCCTGGGATATTGCAGGAGGAGATGGGGAAAATGATGCCTTGGCAGTATTGTTGCAGCTACAGAGAAAAATGGAAGTTTTCTCACACTTCCTTCTCCCTTTGGACACTGTGTGAAGGGGAGGGTGATCAGTGGAGGGACAAATCCCCACCAGTCTGCCCAAGTCATTCCCAGCCCAGCTCTCCCACTCTGCATCTCTCTCCTTCCTCCTCTCCCCAAATCATCTGGAGTTTTGCTGCTTGGCCCCTTCTCTTCCCATTCCCACCCAGTCCTTCCCAAACCAGATGCAGGGGTTGGTGTGCAGGAGCAGAGCCTTGCGTGACTTCTGGAATAGCAGCAAGTCCAAAAGCAGGAGAAAATTCCACTTGGAAATGAATAGATGAATGCAAATCAGGGAGCCTGATGAATGGTGGGAAATCAAGTCAAGTTAAAAGTCCTGGAAGCTGTTACCTCCTGCTGGAAGTTTAGGACTGTGCAAGAGCTAAGGCCCCAGACACCAAAGTACTTACAAATGGAGTTGGCTCTGTGGTGCTGGAAGGAATGGGTTGGGCTGGTGGAGACTCAGTGTGGGGCTTTTCCTAAGAGGAAAATTCCTATGGGGAGGAGTTTTATGGTATGGAGGTGCTGTGTGCAGCTGATACTGATTTTTGGTGACCCTTTAAACCAATATGAACTTTGTGGTGTGTCCAGGGCAGGTGGGCTGAACATCCTGGAGGAGCCTGGAGCTTTCTGAGGGCTCCAAGAGCAGCCCCAAACCCCAGGCTAAGGTAGGGAGCAGCTTTAGGAGGGCTGAATCAGCTCAGATGAATTCCTCCTCTGTTCTTCTCCTTCCTGGTATCAAACAAGCAACTTAAAAGTGCAAAGCTGTGAGACTATAAATAGCTCAGCTGTTCCACCGGCGATTTGGTCTGGTGAAAACACAATCTATTCCAATCATCTGTTTTTAACAGCCTTTTGAAATTGCATTTGTAAAAATAATCTCTCTTTTGGGGGTATGTTACTGAAGTATTATCCCCCTTGTCCAAAGTGGTGCCCTGGGGATGGTGGGACAGTCATGGGCTGGGTGAGGCAGGCCTAGATGGAAAGTGGTGATTGTGGGAAGTGGGATTAAGTCCTTAATCTGCTAATCCACAGATTGAAATGGAGCTCTGGGGCAGACACCTCCTCCTTGCTGCCAGCCACTGCAGCTGGGCTGGGAGGATGTGCCTGTATATCTCAGTTTTGGATTTTATGGTTTGAAAGGCAAAGAAAAAGTTCATGCTGAAAGGTTTGCCAAGGGCCTGAAGTACTGGTGCTCAGAATTCCCAAATCCTGCTCTGCACAACGGTGGAAGTGATAGGAATAGCAGAGAGGGAACCCTTAGTTGCCTAAACTGATGATGCTCACTAGGAATGAGCAGTTGTGTTCTGGAACTACACTGAACTTTGATGTAAAGTCGTGAATCTGCACACACAAATACACCTGTGCAGACAGTAAGATACCCACCAGCTCTCCCAGCACACATCCAAGGTGAAATTCCCATTCCCCTCGTTCCACCCCAGCAAAGGGCAGTGCCTGGGATGACAAACCCTGACAGTGCTGTTCCAGGGCCATTATCCATAAAGCCTGTAATCCAATCCAGCCCTTCCAACAACAGCCTCACAGCACGCCTGGATTTTTTTAAGGATATTTGCTATTTTCCTCCCGTGATCCCATGTAATACATAGTCTTGGCATTTCTTATCACTGCCAGCCATGCCTCGTGCAGCGTTTTTCATGTTTGTTCCGAATTCCGGCGCCGAGCATCCCTCGTGCCTCCCGCCAGACGCCTATCGCAGCCTCTCATCAGTTTAATTAAACCAGGGCCAAGCCAGGGCCAGTGTTTGATTCTGACTCCAAAGGTGCATGCAAATCACATGCTCTGTTTGATTCAGGAGGGAGAAAGCTCTCTGTGCATCCCTCCCTGCGCTGGGGAGGGAACGCTGAACTCTGCAGTAAGTGGAACTCGGGCAGGTTTGTACGTAAGATCCACAGCTCATCCCAGGGCATAAAACTCAGATCTTTTCACTCCAGGCAAGAGCCATTGGAATTCATCAACCCCCAACAAGCAAAGGCATTAAACAGCTACGGAAGTGAAATTTCCCAGTTCGGGAATGATCTCGGAATGACTTCCTCCTTTAACAGCTTCCCATTAAAAGCACCTCCAAGTGCAGCTGCAGAGATGGTACCCATGGAAGGTATGAACCTGCACCTTGAGCTGGAACAGCACAGTCCCAGCAAAACCTGCTATTTATATCCAGGCAGAGCTGGAGCTGTTGATGACATGCTTGGAAATGCCAAGGCTGTGCCTCGGAAACAGCCAGGTGGAGGAGGCATGGAGCACACAGAGCTGACTTCCCACAGGAGCTCCAGAGCTGTGCTGGCCTCAGAATCCCAGAATCATGGAATGGTTTGGGCTGGAAGGATCTTAAAGCTCATCTCATTCCAAACCCCTGCCATGGGCAGGGACACCTTCCCCAGCCTGTTTTGCTCCAAGTCCCATCCAGCCTGGGGTAGGGAAGCAATTTTGTGCTCTCAATATGTTTGTTTGAGCCTCAGTAGCTCCTGTGGGAAGGAAGGAGCTGGTCCTGCAGCTGCTGCTCCTGTAGTCCTGACAACTGTCCCCATTCCATGAGGGAATCCCTTGGATTCCCAGGCAGAACACCTGCTGCCAGGTAACTGAGAGCACACCTTGCTTACATCAGTCCTGGTGGTGTTTGCAGCTCTTAAAAGTGCCCCAAACCTGTGGGTTCACTTACATGAGCAAACACAGAGCAGGCCACCCTGTCACATCCCACTGTGGAAAAGTGGCTGGAAGCTGTGGAGCAGCCTGGATTCCACCAGCAGCACAGCTCTCTCTCTCTCTGGTGGGTTTTGAGCTCCTCAGCACCATCATTTCCCTTCTCTGTGTGTTTTCTTCTGGATCTAAATGTTTTTTCAGACCAACTGTATTTGAGTTATTTATTGAGAGTGTATTTTCCCTGGAAATAAATCGTGGGGGCTGTAATTTGGATGTAATGTTCCCCAAAAGCCATTCAGGCAAAATCTCTTTTTAACTGTGGCTAATTAGGTAGCGGCGGCTGCTCCGCACCCACCCCGGCAGAGGCAGCGGAATGTTGATTGTTTCTCTCACAAAGGGGAAAAATCATAAATTCTTTCTAATGGGATCCTTAATAATAAAAAAGAACATAATCATTACTACCCAAAGATGGATGGCTTCCATGGGGCTTCCTCACCAGCATTTTGTCTGATTCCATCTCCCGTGCACTCGCAGCATTAATTATTGGAGACTAATTAGGCAAAATTGCAATGGAAACTCTAATGGAAACAGGTCTCCCAAACCCCAAACTTGCTGCATCCTTGCTGCAAACTTCCTTCAGCTTGGAGCAAAGAGTTGGGTCCTGTCTGTGTCGCTGCGAGTCTGGGAGCGCTCGGAGCATCACATCCCGACACGAGTGTGACCCCAGGACTCGCAGCTGGCTGCATTCAGATTGAGGCTGCTGGTGGTGTCAGAGATTTCCCAGCTTTAAAGCTGCTGTGAGCAGCTCTCCTCTCTTTCCTGTGAGTTTCAGGAGTGCTCTGATTCCTGTTGCCTCCTCCTGGCCTCTCCTGCTCGTGCTGGCAGTGGGGGGGAAGTGCTTACAGCATCTTTCCCGTGTGCCTCAACTGCTTGCTCAGCTAAACAAGGTCACAGTTCCTTCTCCCCGAGGGGCAGCTGTCCTGGGATCCAACCTTCCCAACAGAAGAGCAGAAACACAGAGGATTTCTGCTCACTCCCACAGGTTTTCAGCTGTGCAGAGGCATGAAGGAGAGATTAGGCACCCCCACACTCAGCCTCAGCCCAGAACCTCCTCCCTGGCTCTCCTGTGAGGATAAAAACACAGGGAAGATCCCCAGACATGCCCTGTGCTCTGTGGGTATGAGGAGGAGCCACCACCTCCCTCTCTGCCGCAGCCTCAGACATATTTGCAGAGCACATCTCCTGCTCCCACCTCTGCTCCAGACTAAACAAGCCCAGCTCTTGCACTCTTCCCTCTCAGGTCCTTTTTTCAGCCTTGGATGGTCCTTGCTGCTCTGCCTGGCCCAGCTCCAGTGGCTCCACAGCCTCTCCAAAGGCTGTACCCAGGCCAGAGACAGTTGTGCAGCTGAGCCCTTCCTGGAGCGAGCGATTACTTCATGTGTCTTCCACATGACACTGCTGTTTAGACATCCTGGTACCATGTTTGCTTTTTTTGCAGCAGGATGACATTGTGTACTCAGCCCAGACACAACCCAGATTGCTTTCCTTGGAAAGAGGCCCTTGGATAATATTTTCCTAAATAAAAATAATCATTGCTTGAAGCTGTGTCCTTTCCAGTTTTCCCAGCGAGGCACAGCTGAAGTTTTCTGTTCCTTTTTTTTTTTTTTTTTTTTTTTGTCAGTGCTGAACATTTTTCCTGATGATCCATGATCATTGACCAGAGGGGCTGTGGCTGCCCCATCCCCAGGAGTGTTCCAGGCCAGGTTGGACAGGGCTTAGAGGAACCAGGTCTAGTGGAAGGTGTCCCTGCCCATGGCAGGGGATTGGAACTAGATGAGCTTTAAGATTTCTTCCAACTTGAACCATTCTGTGATTCTGACTGCCAGAATAGTTTGCTAGTTATTTCCACAGCCTAATTTGCTCATATTTGTGTTTTAAATGCCAGCATAACCAAGCAAAGTACTGCAGAGATCTAAATTCTGAATGCTATAATTTCTGAAGCAAAAGAGTCAATCAGTATTTGAGTGACACACATACAATCCTTGCAAAAATCACTCATTCCACTTTCTCTTAAGCAGCAAGCTTGGGCTACAGATGATGTAGCACAGATCTATGATAAGTGTATGACAGAACTGGAGCAGCACCTGCAGTCCATTCCACACACCCTGGCCATGAATCCTCAAGTCCAAGCCTTGCGTAGTCTCTTGGAGGCTGTGGTGGTGGCTCGGAACTCCCGCGATGCTATTGCTGCACTTGGCCTTCTGCAGAAGGTGAGTGTTAACAACTCTTCTATAACAAATTAGATGGTCCTTAAAATCCCTTCCAACCCAAACTATTCCGTGATTAATCCTGCACACTTGGCACTGCACACCTTGGATCCCTCCCCATCAGAGCTATGCCCTTTTCTTCCTATTTATTCCACTGGGATTTTCACACGGATTTCAGCTCATCTGGCTAAAAATACACTTGGAAAGTGGGATTTCTGTGCCTGTCCCAGGCTGCCACAGCTGCCAGGCAGATGTGGCTGTGTTGCAGTTTTCCTGTTTGTAAAATGGGTGGAATTATTAGCATCAATGAGACACTGTGCAGAGAGGGATGTGGTACCCAGGGCATTCCTTGGAGGAATTGTTCTGCTTAGAGAGAGGGAGGAGATTTCTCCATCTTGAGGAACAAGCACCCAAGTCCTCCCTGGGTGTCCCCCCAGCACAAACAGAGCTGTGTGTGCCTGAGCCCCATCCCACAGGGAGGAGGGATCTCCCATTCCTGCAGTGCTGCTATTTCACAGCATCCACCTGACAGTCCCAAGGTTTCCTCCCTGCCCCTGTCCTTGTGGAGTCAATTAAATGGAAAAAAGGAAAGGAAAAGGCCTTTTGTGGAGGCTGCTGTGAGCTGCTTCTCTCTTTTCTGTGTGCAGTTGGGAAGGGGAGTGAAGTGGAGAATGGGATAAACAGAGGAAAAGCAGAAGTTTTCCTCCAGCCATCCAGTCACTGGAGCTCCTCAGTCCCCCTTGGCGAGTTACATCACCGTCTCCATGGCTTTTTCCCTCATTACCTAAGAAGATTAACAGCTTTTGGATGCCAGCACGGTTTGAAAAGTCCACTCTCCCCTCGGTGGGTATTCAGACGGTGTAATTCCCGATTAAGTTTCACTGCAGCTTCCAGGGGAGCAAAGATCCCTTCTAGGAGCAGAGCAGGAGTGAGATTGGCTGCCAGATAGCCTTGTCAGATGTGTGGCAGAACTCCTGGGGAGCCTAATGGGATTTGCATTCCAGCGATTGCCGAAATAATCTGCCCCCAAAGCTGTTCTGATCACAGGTATTAGGTGTATTCAAAATAAAAAGGAACAAAGAGAAATTCCTGGGGGGTGAGATACAGTCACTGCCTTTGGAGGGGAGACCCTGGTCAGCAGTTGGGATATGGAAAGTTTTTACAGAGCCATCCTGAACTTTTAACTCATCCCCAGGCAAGAAAACAGGCACTAAACCTGTTGCACTGATGCATTTGAGTTTGATACAGATAAAAGACCAAGTTCTGGGGCGTAAAAGGGTGTTGAGTCTCAGAGGACTCCGCTGGGACTGAGCCTTAAGCTGCTTGGTCAGGCCCTGGTGGTTTCTAAGTGGCTGGTGTGTGTGCTGGGATATTGCACACAGGTTGCACACAGATGTATGTGCTGTGTAGGGCTGTGAGTGCACAGCAGGAGAGGATTGGCCACGCTTAAGGTGATTATTCGAACGCTGCCTCACTGATATGTGTGTTTTGAGATGAATGTTGATATTATTGCTTTCCCCTCGTGATCTCTGAGCCTTTTGCTGTGGATAACAAAGCACAGCCCAATCCCCAGGGAATTATTGGAGTGATTTCCCTAAGACCATCCTGTTCTCACCACGGCAAGATATAAATGAGGATTTCTCTGTACTGTCAGCAATGTCTAATCTGCCTTCTCTAACCTGTCTGGCAGCTCCTATCGGAGCGTGCTGGGAAGAGGGAGCAGTGTGTGGAGTCAAAGCAGGAACTTGTGCAAGATGTAAAAAGGAATCAATAAAAAGGCAAGGAAAGAGCTTTAAAACTTGATGATGCGGCTCCAGAGTAGTCCTCAACTCGGGGAAATCCTCACTCCATCTTTCCCATGCACAGTGAGGATGGAGGGAACGTGCCCAGGTTTGCTGGTGGGGAGAGCAGTGACAGTGGAAGGACTTGCTGTCCTGCAGGTGTAGAATTAGAGAATTGAAAAGGAATCAATAAAAAGGCAAGGAAAGAGCTTTAAAACTTGATGATGCGGCTCCAGAGTAGTCCTCAACTCGGGGAAATCCTCACTCCATCTTTCCCATGCACAGTGAGGATGGAGGGAACGTGCCCAGGTTTGCTGGTGGGGAGAGCAGTGACAGTGGAAGGACTTGCTGTCCTGCAGGTGTAGAATTAGAGAATTGTGGAATGGTTTGAGTTAGAAAGGACCTAAAGCTCATCCAGTTCCAAAACCTGTGCCACGGGCAGGGATGCCACACTCTAGTTAGGTTGTTTAGGGTCTTATCCAGCCTGGCCTTGAACACAATCCAGGAATGGGACAGACACAACCTTCCAGGATGCAGCATCCACATCCATAGAATAATTTGTGTCAGGAAGGACCTTTGGAGGTCACTCAGTGCCACCCCCTCCCCTCTCTCAGCCTCCACAGCACTGCTCTCTGGCCAGAGCTGGGGGATGCCCCGAGCCGGACGCGCTCTGGGGGGATCAGAGCACGGGACCAGAGCCTTGGCACGGAGCCTGGTGGGCATCTCGTCCCTGGGGCTGCCCCCAGTGCTGCTGCCACGGCCCTGTTTGCCTGGCAGGGAGCAGCCCTGGGTGCAGGAGGGTGCCGGGGGGTGCCGAGCGCCCGCGGCGCTGCGCTAGGTACGGCGCTGTTGCAGACACAGGCAGATTGGCCACCAGATGGTACATCCTACTCTTGGAGAAATATTTGAAAGGGCAACAAAATACAGCAGAAGCCATTTGACAGTCCACATGGCTGGTGCAGAATTA
>NW_008692194.1:16993-22596 GCF_000695815.1 Acanthisitta chloris
AGAGCTGGAGCCGCAGCTGAGGGAGGCACCCAGACATTCCCAGATTTCGGTGCTCTCCTCCCAGCCCTGCTTGTCCTTCCTCCTGGCAGCGTTGGGGATGCTGCTCAGGGACAGCCTCACTCCCCAGTCCCACTGATCACATCTGGACCACACGAGCCTGACGGGTACTGACAAATCCCTTCAGTCTCTGCCAAGGTCGGGCCGAGCTGGAAGAGGGAAAGAAACTGGGTGCAGAGGGATTCCTCCCCCAGCTCCTCTCTCCCCCATCCTCCTGAAGCGTCTTGCTCCTCACGCGATCCGTGGGAGAGCAGAGGAAATGGCTCAGCCCTCCTGCGTCTCCTCGCCCGCCCCAGCTCCGCGTGCGAGTCGGAGCTCCCGAACCCAGCGCGCGGCATATGGCACAACCCTGGGAAATGAGCAGGGGTGGGAGACTGGGAATTCTCTGAGCAGAAAGCTGGCAGTCCGTGCTGGGACAGGGAGAGCTGAGCTGTGCAAACAGCCTGTTCCCACGTTCGCCTGCTGAGCTGCAGGAAAAGGGGTGCAGAGAAACATGCTCCGACGCCGCGTTCCACCAAGGACACCCAGGACGTGGCACAAAGCATCCCAAGCAGTTTCCCTTCCTGGTTTATAGGAGAGGACAGGCTGTGGTGGGTGATGAGGAGCTGACATCTGGGCAGAGTCTCTCCCAGCTTGCCATGGCTCAGATGGATCACAGAGCAGCAAATTCCTCCCTGGGAGGTGCTGAGGCACTGGCACAGGGTGCCCAGAGCATCTGTGGCTGCTCCATCCCTGGGAGTGTTCCAGGCCAGGTTGGATGGGGCTTGGAGCAGCCTGTGCTGGTGGGAGGTGTCCCTGCCCAGGGCAGGGGTGGAATGAAATGAGCTCAAGGTCCTTCCAACCAAACCAATCTGGGATTCTTCCATCCTAAATGTGACCTGGGGTGAGTCCCTGCAGAATTTCAGCGAGCACAGTCTCTGCTGCCCCAAATCCAACACCTTCCTGTGGCTCCTCACGAAAATTAGTGCCACTGCCAACTGTGCCACCCTCTGAAGTCAGTGAGTTCCCTTGCCAGAGCTAAGAAGAGGCAGAAGAGGAGCAACATTCCAGTGTGCCATCAGAGCCTCTTCCCCCTCCGCTGCCCATGAGTGCAACCTGGCAACTGCTGACTGGAACGTTTCTATTGTGGGGTTTATGCTAAATATGCATATCTTAATTGCATTAGTCAAAATAATTAGCTAATATATTTTTGCATAATGACGAGGTAAGCAAATATCACCATAGCTCAGTGCTTCGTGCCTGAGTAAATTTGGGAAATTAATAGACTCCCAATTTCCTAATTATCTGTCTTTTATTCCAAACTCAAACAATGAAAGGCTCCTGCGCTTTGTCATTTAGTTTGTGCCTTGGAAATTTTTAAGCACCTGTTTTTTCCTCTCTTTTTTTCCCCCCCCACTTTAACGAGGCAATGGGCACAATCCTTTCTCCTCCCCTTCCCTGTTTCAGGGGAAAAAAAGTTGTGAGCTTCCTGGTTTCCACACAGAGCTCAGGTGGGGATTTGAAGAAGACATTTTTGGCTTAAAAAATGTATTTAATTGGAACAGAATTGAAAAATAAATTTAAAACTGGGGTAATTAAAAACTTCATTGTTTGGATGGGAAACCAGACAGGAATGTTTCATCCCTATGGAGGTGGGTTGGTTTTATAGGGCTGTTTTCAGCAGTGCTAGGCTGGAGGGTTCCTAAATCCCTGAAAAAAAAACCCCAAATATTGGAGTTTTCCTAAACCAGGATATTTTAAATCAAGGAATTTTTTCCCAATAAGAGTGTTTATGTGTCTCTAATTTGCCAGTTTCCCTTTGTTTCGTGCTGTAGCAGGATCCAGCTCTCCTTCCCCTGGACCCAAAGCCACTGGCCGAGGTGAGGATGTGCTGGGAGTGGGTGTGGGTGTCCTTGGTGCCTGCTGAGGCTCCCACCACCTTCTCCCAACCCTTTTCCAGGCTGCACTGGGACGGTGTGTGGTCCCAGCCTGGGAGGTGACTGCCACCACAGGAAGGTGCTGGACACCGTGTCTGGCACAGGCAGCTCTGATCCCAGCCCTGACAGGCACTTGCACAAAAGCAATTAGCACATCGTGGTAACCAGCTGGGCTTCCAGGGACAGGGAAAACAATTGGAAACGTGATGGAGATTGCTGATGCCACTCTGGACCCTCCCTGACAGGTCCTGGCGCCGATGTCACCGTGCCAAGATTTCCAGTGCCAGCCCAGCCTGAGCTGCTGCTCCACAGAGCTCTGGGTTGGTGCTCCAGCTGCAGCATCCCCAAACCCACACCAAAATCCAGATTGACGTGCACATTCCAGAGTGCTCTGTGTGTAAATTAATAAACACGGGTCGTTAGAGGGAAGAGCCTGCTGGAACAGCTCCTCACTGCCTCTCTTTAACCTGTGCAGGTGGAGGACTGGGAGCAGCTCCCAGTCCAAATGGAGAGCACACATCTGATTTTCCTGCAAGTTTTTCCCCCCTCGGTCTGCAAGGCACAGGCTGTGACACACAGGGATCCTCAGGGATCCTCCGTGCCCGCGGAGCTGTGCGGGGGCAGAGGCAGCTTAGCCTTCCCTGCACAGAAAGAAAGGGAATTTTTCTTCCCACATTTTTTGAGCAGCAGGATTTTCATCCCTTGGAACAGGCTGCTCGGGGCAGTGGTGGAGCTGCCATCCCTGGAGGGATTGAAATGCCCTGTGGATGTGGCACTTGGTGGCCTTGGCAGTGCTGAGGGAATGGTTTGACTCTGTGGTCTTGGAGGTGTTTTCCAAGCTGAATAACACTCAACCCCAAAGCAGGAATCCCATATCCTTCCACAGGAGCCTGGTGGGCCCTGGCTGTGGTGCTCCAAGTGGGTTTGTCAGGATTCCTGGAGGAACGTTGGGCTGTTTTTCTCACTTAATGCAAATGCCCCACTTTGCTGCGCACAGGCAGCAACGGCAGCGGGTTCAACCCGTGTTTGGGATATCACTGTCACTAGCTGTCTCGGCAAACTTCTGCAATATAAATGAACCAGCTGGTATTAGGGAAAGTGTGAAGATCTTTTTTCCCTCCTTGGGGCTGGGGGAAGGGAAGGGGAGTGGGTGTGCTGCGAGGTTTGTCGCACGGAGCCGGGAGCTCTGCTGGTTGGCACCGTGGCCTCGGCTTTGTCACGTGGAGCTGGGAGCTCTGGTGGTTGGCACTGTGGCCTCAGCACAGTCCTGGATGTTCTGGTTGGGTTTTTCTTTTTCTGCTCCACCGCTGCGTTTCGCTCAATGTGCTGATCTTGTCGCGCCGCTTTGCTCGGCAGCTGTTCCTCAGCCTCGTGGCACGTTTCCATCTCCTGAGTGTCTCTGCTGGGAATGCCAGTGGGAAGCAGAACTCAGCACCCCCTGAGCCCCCTCACACACTCAGGGGGTACACCTGAACCCTCAGGCACCCTGGGTGCCCTCAGGAGGTGGCACAGGGCAGAGGACACAAGTTCAGAGTATGAACTTGCCCATAAAGTCACTGGTGGTTTATTTATTTCCTAATGTTGGAAAATATTAAGTATCCCGACTGGAGCTGAATGTTTCAGAATATTTTGCCTCCTGTGATGGTTGTGATCCCCACACTCTTCATCCAAGAGACCAGCTGGACATCTGGGGTTGAGTTTGGGTGCACAGGATCAGCCCCAACTTCATAGCAACACAGAACATCCTGAGCTGGAAAGGACCCACAGGGATCCGAGTCCAACTCCTGCCCTGCACAGACACCCCAAAATCTCACCCTGTGCCTGAGAGCACTGGCCAAACACTCCTGGAGCTCTGGCATGTTTGGGGCTGTGACCACTGCCCTGGGAGCTGTTCAGTGCCCAAACACCTCTGGGGGAAGAACCTTGTCCTGATCTCCAACCTAACCCTGTTCAGTGCCCAAACACCTCTGGGGGAAGAACCTTGTCCTGATCTCCAACCCAAACCTCCCTGACACAGGTGGCAGCAGCAGAGGGTGCTGAGCTGGGCCCTGCTGGGTTTGGGTGCTGTGGGTTTGGGTGGCAGGAGCAGCACATCCTCCCAGCATCCCTGCCCCTGATTTAGAGCCAGCTGCTCTGTTTTCTCAGAGTTGAAAATTGTGCTGTCAGCAATATCACAAAAGTGATTTCTTTATCAAAGGTCATTACCAATTATTTTGTAAAGAACTGACGCTTCGGTAATTACCTGATTTTTATCTTTTTTTTTTATGTAGGTCATTTATATTTCATTATTGTCATGTTATGGCCTATCTGCTGGCAAAGAGGCATATATTAAACGCAGCGACTTCGCCTCCGTGTCACAATTATTGCCCTATATTTCATTTGCCATTTTATCTACTGTTCTGGAGAAGATCAGAGCTTGTTAGTTAAAGTGTTGTATAAACTAACACACACACACACACACACACACACACACACACACACAGAGAGAGGATTCTCTCCCAGCACTTCCACTCTGTATTTCCACCCTTATCCCTATGGAGAGCAGAAGGAATTTCCTATTTATACTTCAATCCAGAGGCAGCTGCAGGTACCTGGATGTGCTTACATCACAGCCCTGGGGGAGGAACCCTGCTACTGCCTACAAGGAAAAGCTGGAACTGGCAGTTTAGGCTTTCCCTGTGGGATGATTCAGATGATGAATTATCTCACTGAACTCTCAGGATAACCACAGGGAGGTCCTGGCTCACCTCAATTTGTCTGGTCTATTTTTGGGGTGGCTCCAATGTGTGTCGCTGCTGCTGTACCCAGACTGGGAGCTGTGCATCACCTCTGCTGCAGGTGGAATTTGGCTGTGGATTCCCCATCCCTGGAATTGTTCCAGGCCAGGCTGGATGGGACTTGGAACAACCTGGGCCAGCAGAAGTTGTCCCTGCCCATGGCAGGGGGTGGAATGAGATGATCCTTAAAACCCCTTCCAACTCAACCCAGTCTGAGATTCTAACCTGATTATGAAGAACCAGCAAAGCTTATCCCAGTGCCACTTTTCTAACGGAAAAATTCTTCTTAGCAGAGAAGCAGGACATGGACAAAGTGTTTTTTTTTTCCAGGACTTTCTGTGTGTGTGACTGTGACAGTGTAAGCATTGCTGTTATCTGCTAAAGCATCCCAGCGGGTGCACAGACAAGGAGGAAAATAGCTCCACACACACGAATTTATAGTCCCAGCTGGGATCCATCAGCTAAAAACAACAGTGACAAACCCAAAAAAGCCCCCCCAGCCCCCCAAATCTCGGGGAAGACAGTAATACCCGCTGCAATCTGTTCTTTCCACGCTGCTTGGTTTATTATTAACCACCACTACTCTTGATTTCTCGTGGCATCACACTGATTAGCAATTCCTTGACGGAATTTCTGGGGCTGGAAGTTGTGTGTAAAATGTGTTTAGGGGGAAAAGAGGATCAGGGCTCCCCTCTCTGACCCACACCCAAGGATGTCACATCGTAGGGGGTCAGGACAGCTCTTGCAGACCCTATTAAATGTATTCACTTAATCTTTATTAAATCCTGGCAGGCTGAGGGACTATTCTGCTGTTTCTCACATGGGTTTCCAGTTTATCCTGACTGTCTCCTCC
>NW_008692194.1:22631-39395 GCF_000695815.1 Acanthisitta chloris
GTCCATGTATATAATTTCTGTGCTTTTAAATATGGCCATAAAATAAAACAGTTTTTTTTCCCAGGCTAAAAAGAAGTTATCAGACCCTCATCCTGCTGTCTTCTTTTCCTTTCTGCAACATCCACCTGGATAGTGATGGAAGCAAGTGCCTGGCTGGAGCATGCCCAGCTCCAAGCAGGCAGAGGGAGAGGAGGAGAGTGCTGGAGAGAGGGAAGTTATTCCAATTAAAGACAAATCAGAGCAAAACTCTGCTCGTAAGCTCATTCTGTAATGGGCTGTCTGGTGTTATCATTTATTTCCCCCATTGCCATAAGAGCATTTTAATAACCTACAGAGCATTTAATTATCATCCTGTTACCTGACGTAAGGAATTTCCATGCCCTTTAATGGAGCAAATCTCTGCTGGGGAATAGCAGGTAATAAGCCCTGACAGGTGGTTGTTTTTATTCTGTAAACCTAACCTTCTTCTGCCACCCCCAGTGCTGGGAAGGGTCCTGGTGACCCCCAAATCAATGGGCATAATATCTCAGGGTGCCCAGGCTGAGGGTGTGATGTGCTTGAGCATCACTCAGACCATTTTGGGGGGCACTGAGTGGTCCAGCTGTGGTTCTGCAGCATCCCCGTGCTCCAGTCGCTGCTCCCAGCACAGGCTTCGGGACAAAGTGCTCAGGGAGTTAATTACTAGCCATTCTGCTTCATTTTCTCTAGTCACAGTGCCCCCGAAGAGTGGCACTGCTGCACTGAGCCATCAGGGAGCTGCCAGGGAGCGCTGACCTCTCCCTTCCTCTGCCTGGATGCGAGGCAGGAGCGTTTAGGAGAGCTGGGAAAGAGATGTAACGGCTGTCTTTTGCCAGATGTGTGACTGAAAGCAGATGTGACAGATAAGCTAAGAACAACAGCATGTCAGCTCACCGCTAACAAAAGGGTTGGGAAAGCCACTCCTGTTCGCTCCGACATCTCTTCCTGACCTGCCTGGGAAAAGAACTGCCCAGAGGTTGCAGGGGGTTTATAAATCAGCAGCTCCACTCGCAGCATGTGGGATGTTCTGCTAAAAAAAAAATAAACCGGGAGAAATAAATGGTGACCTGACAGATGCCAAGAGCAGTTAGGGCTGCGGGTGATGGATGCTGCGAGTGCGAACGGGAGATGTGAGACACGAGAGCAGCTCGGGGAGAGGTGACAGCAGCTCGGGAGGCACAGGAGCAGTGTCACAGCCTCAGTGCGGCCGCGGGGACCGGGCAGGGCTGGGGATGCTCCCGCGGGATCGGCCAGGGATGGCCACTGCTCCCGGGCACTGCGGGAGGCTCATTTTATGCATAGGTAACTCTGCCAGACACGTCTCGTGCTCTACTTAGCATTTAGCCTCCCCTGCCACCGCTGCATGTGCGGGCGCAGATGTTAGCATTTATCTTTCATTCCCTTCCCGACTGGCAGGTAAAGCTCTGCCCCCTGCCCCTCCTCGGCCCTACCGGGGGTCCCGGGCACCCTGAGCAGCTCCTGCTCCTCCTTGCTCCTTGCTTTGCTGTTTTATCCCTTTTTCTTTTGTTTTCCAACCTGTGCCCCATCACCACCTTGTCAACTGGACCGGAGCGCTGAGCACCACTTCAAGTTGCTGCTTGAGCATCTCCAGGGATGGGGATTCCACCACCTCCCTAGGCAGCACATTCCAAGGCCTGACAGCCCTTTCCATGGAGCAATTCCTGCACAGCTGCTGACACAACTTGTCCTGTCCCTTGTTCCTGGGAGCAGAGCCTGACCCCACCTGGCTGCACCTCCTGGCAGAGAGTCAGAGAGGGTGAGAAGATTCCTCTGAGCTTCCTTTTCTCCAGGCTGAGTGTCCTCAGCTCCCTCAGCCTCTCCCTGTGCTCCAGCCCCTTCCCCAGCTCCTTCCCTGGGCAGTCTCTATCCTCTCCATGTCTCGAGGGGCACGGAACAGCCCCCAGGACTGTGGGGGCCACTGCCCTGGGCCTGTGGCCACGCTGGTTTTGGTTTACATGAGACACACACAAAACACAAAGACAGATGTAGATAACTACACCCTCCCCATTTAAGTTCAAGCAGGACTGTAATCATACCATGCCTCAAAG
Source organism: Acanthisitta chloris (assembly GCF_000695815.1). NCBI lineage: Eukaryota > Metazoa > Chordata > Aves > Passeriformes > Acanthisittidae > Acanthisitta > Acanthisitta chloris. The sequence continues at coordinate 24,719 of NW_008692194.1, forward strand.
TTTGAATAAAGAAGCAATTTTGGTCCTAATAGGCCCCTGTTAGATAACTTCAGGAAGGCGTTTACCCAGCTTAATGAAAGCAGCAGCCCTGCCTTGTCCACGAGGCAAAGAGTTTTAAAATATTGCACTCAATTATACTTATAAATCTTGCCCAGGTAATGAACATATTCTTTAGATTGCAGAAAGAGCTGGACACTTATCTTACTCCTTAAGATAAAACACCACATCCATATAATGCATTGCTAAGCTTCCCTTTTAGCAGCCACGGTGCCCAGAATCCCATTTTCTATTAAATAATAATCATTGTAATTAATAGACTAGTTATTTTATCTCCCTAATCTGGTTACAGTAATTTATCAAAGGTATGTAAATGAATGCAGCAAAAAGCTGTTCATTATTATTTTCTAAAGGGTCCATGTCTCTCGCTGAAGCATGGAAAATGTAATTCTCTTGAACTTAATAAGATACTTGACTTGGTGTAATTCTCGGGAAGCAAATCCATTCAAGACTTTACTTTCTTATGTCACACTCAATTTGTTTGACTCCCGTTCTCGGCGCTTCAGGCTTTGCTAATGGGCTGTTTTCCGCTCGCGCTCCCCGTGACCGTCGGGGATGCCACGGGCAGAGGGCTGGGCTGGGATGCTCTGATACAGCTCCAGCATCCCCAGGAGTGCTGGGCTCTCTGGGCACCCCACATGATGCCAGGACATAGCCTCTGCCAGGCTGGCACAGACAATTGTGGCTGGGAGTGTGCCAGGCCAGGCTGGATGGGGCTCGGAGCAACCTGAGCGAGGTGTCCCTGCCCATGGCACAGGGGTGGAATGAGATGATCCTTAAAATCCTTTCTAACCCAGAGCATCCCACGGTTCTCTATCTCTGGGTTGCCAATCACTCCTGTGGAGTTACCAGTTGGATCCCACGTGCCACATTCCACACAAAACCTAGTGGTTCTGCCTGGTGAGGACCACAGGCCTCAGTGTGGGTGTGAGAATTCCACCCTGTGAATCCCAAACCACGTGAAAAAGAGAAGGCAAGGATTGAGAGGGTACAACGGAGCGGCTAAGGGAGGCAGTGTGGGCACCCAGATGAAAGGGAGCTGATTAATGACAGCACCTGAGATAAGTGGCACTTTAACCAACTCTAACTGTTGATGTATGATGACATAATGTCCCCTCCAATTAATGACAGGGATATAAAACACCTGTATTTAGCAGAGCAGATGTTGCCTTTATGGTTAAATGCACTCAGAAATTGACTTTTAAAGGACCAACAGGAACTTCCCCAGTGTTTGTTTCTCTGTTTGTGGTGGGAGGGAAATGTAACCCTGCGTGCAGACAAGGAGTACGTGTTCCTTGCTATCAGTGGTTATTGCTAGATCATCTCAGAGGGGTTGTGGACCATGGGGTTATCTCTGCTGTTACACATCTCTAAAGGCATCTCTCCCACAGGAGCTCCAAGCAGCTCCCGAACGGAAGAAGATGGTTTGAGATATGCACAGGAATGATGTTACCCAGACAGACAGGCTGGGAGAGCTGGGGGTGTTCAGCCTGCACAGGAGAAGCTTCTGGGGAGACCCTAGTGCCCTTTCCAGCCTAAAGGGGCTCCAAGAGAGCTGCACTTCTGACCTTAGTGCCCTTTCCAGCCTAAAGGGACTCCAAGAGAGCTGCAGAGGGACTTGGGACAAGGCCAAGGGAGAATAGCTTCCCACTGCCAGTGGGTTAGGTGGGATATTGGGAAGGAATATCTCTGAGGGTGGTGATGCACTGGCACAGGCTGCCCAGAGAAGCTGTGGATGCTCCACGTTGCTGTTTGCTGAGGGGAAAAAATTAGTGCCCTTTCCAGCCTAAAGGGACTCCAAGAGAGCTGCAGAGGGACTTGGGACAAGGCCAAGGGAGAATAGCTTCCCACTGCCAGTGGGTTAGGTGGGATATTGGGAAGGAATATCTCTGAGGGTGGTGATGCACTGGCACAGGCTGCCCAGAGAAGCTGTGGATGCTCCACGTTGCTGTTTGCTGAGGGGAAAAAACAAACCCATTTGTTTAGAAAATTCCCATGAAGGGCAAATAAGGATAAAGACCAGTTTATATCCGGGGTGATCAAAGGATGCCACATTTCCTTTTGGCTATGCACAGCATTTTGCAGTGTTTTCTTCACGCTAAATACACAAAACAGGGAGGGAGGGCTGCACTTGCCCATTGTTTTTCACCTTGGGAGAAGTCACAGCTCCCTGCCGTCCCCCTGTCCCCCCAGTGGGAACAGACAGGCTGGGAAAGTGCTGGCTGTGGTGGCACGGAGGGGAAGGACAGAGGAATTCTCATTCCTCTCAGCTCCCGCACTAATGAGCAGCTCACACTTCCCAGGACTGCCTTCTCCGTGTCTCCTGAGGTTTAAAATACAGGAGCTGCATATGGGCTCCACGGAGCAGTTATTTATAGAGTGTAAGTGTTTCCAACTCTTCCAAGTTGATTGCAAGTCTTACAATATTAGGCTCTGCTCTTAAAGTCCCAGCTCCCGTGTGCCGGGTGTTCCGTGGGAATCCGAGGACTCTGAGGAGTGGCTGAGCCTTAGGGGAGCAGAGAAATGCTACCAAACACTTCCCAGGAGTAAAAAGCCTGTGAATGACTCTTCCCTTTTCCCCTCCTCACGGAGGTGAGGAACTGCTGGCCAAGGGACTTAGAATCCCAGACTGGTTTGGGTTCGAAGGGACCATAAAACTCTTCTCGGTCCAAGGGGTTCCAAGCTCTTCCACTAGACATCTGAACTCAGTGCTCACATCCCCAAAGCATTTCTGACACTATCTCTTGGCCAATTCCTTTGGAATTGCTCTGTTTCCTTGGGGACATCTCCTGTGTGCCACTTGCCCAAGTTTTATCCCATTACTGAATCACTCCCTGTGGCACCAAATATCCTGAAACTACCTGGCAATGGGTTTACCCCTTTGGCCTTGTTCTCTGTCTAAAAATCAAACAGCAAAATGAAAGTTTCTTTTCCTTTACTCCTCCCACTGAATCCCATAGGAAACCCCCAATTTATTTTGGTTTCACCACTCTGTGCCACACTCAGCCTCTCACAGAGCTCCCTGGCTGCCTGTGGCTCTCTGGGGGCAGACACCACTCTCTGCTGTCCCCAGGCACCTCAGAGAGGCTGCAAGAAGGCAGGAAAGCAAAGAAACACCCGAGGAACTCAAAATCATGCCCAATTATCACAGCTTTCCTAAAGATCCTAAAATATTGCTTCCATAAGTCAGGCTGAGGCAGAGAATCACATCCATATCAGCCTCCTGAGATTAGAGGAGAAGTTCAAGTTTCTGGTCTAGATAAATAAGATTTCCTTAAAGCAGTTTAACAGCTGCACTGGAAAGGAAAAAAAAAAAAAAGGAGAAAAAAGGGCAAAGTGAAGACATCCATTTTCTGCAATCAGCCGCGCCGCGGCAGGTGCGAGTCAAGGGGCATGGCCTTTAGCAGGACCCAGGGCTTGGCCACAGCCCTGCCAATTAATCACCCAGCAAAACACACTTGACAGCTTGGAGAAGCCTCCGATTCTTTCTCTCATGATTGCGTTGCTAATTTGGTCTTGGAGCTTACTAAGAGCAGGCAAAGCTCCGAGAAAAGCTGTCGTTTCTGAGCTGGTTCAGAGCTCCCTGGGAAAGCATTGGGGAAAGGGTTTCAGCAGCTCCATGGGGTTAACCTGCCAGGGCTAACACACACTTTCTCCTCGGAGTGACTTTCTGTCACCCACCTGCCCAGTTTAGGCAAGGCTGCTGAGGCTGATGCCTGAACACACCTCTGCTGTGCTGAAACCCAGGACACACACACTGACACACCTTGGCACTTCACAGAGGTGCTCGGATGGGCTCCAAGGTATCCACGGGATGAACTCTAATGCTGCAGACCAGAGGGGGATCCCAGGATGCCTCAAATCCCCTTAAAACTCCTGGACAAAGAGGAGAAAACAGCCATCAGTGTGTTTGAGCTGTCATCATTCTACTGGAGGTGAATGGGAGACTAAGACACAAAACTGGGATGAAATCACATCCCTCCAGCACGAGGAGGAAGCAGAGCCATGGGGGTGGGTTCTGTGGGGTGTTCCCACCTCTGCTGCCTCACACAGTGTCTGTGTGGCTATTTTAGACCAGATGACCCACTGTGGTCCCTTCCAGCTTAACTGATGTGTGATTTGTGGCGTGCACTGGTGCCCATGCGCACGTGCTGCTCTGACACCCACACCTACCCCAAGCACCACATTCTGTGCCGGGAAAGTCATGACCTTGTGCTCAGAGCGACTGGAGAGAAGCACCAGAGTAGCTTTATCCTGTGTTTTCCTCTTTTTCTCAAAATAGTCAACTTGTTTGATGCCAACATCCCCTAGACCGAAACAGCTCACTGGGGGATTTGGGCAGGAGTTGGCACGTGTTACTCCTGGTTTATGTAAGGTCTTACTGCAGTTGCTATTTTTAACCACATTAATAAAAAGGATTGTTCATCATTATACCAGCTTAGCAGGCACAAATCACAGGCCCAGGCAAATCTTAAGGGGAAGTAAGGTGATTCATTCCACTAATCCTCTGCTGCACAAAGTCACAGTAAATCCTGGTTCTAATAAGTGGGTTGAAGGCTAAGACCTTCGGGTTCCTCTCTCCACTTGCTTTTGGGATGTCAGATTTCCATTTCCAACAGACACTCTTTTTCCCTCAGCTGAAAAAAAACCCCACAAACCCAGAAACTGAGCCCTTTATCAACACCTGAAACTGAGCTTAAATGAGTAATAGCGATAGTCAAACATTCATAACTTGCAGTCTAAATAAGCCTGGAAAAGGAAAGCTTTTTTTTTTCTCTCGCTTTTAAATAGAAAAATAAATATGAAAAATGTTTTGTCCTGGAAACGGTGCCAGAGCTGTGTTATCTGTGCTGGCTGCAGCTGGATGGGAGGCCCAGGCTGGACTGGGCTCCACTCCTCCCACTGCAGCCAGAGGCAGCAGAGCAGGACAAGGAGCTGTGCTGGCTCAGGGAGGAGGAAACTCCAGGAGCTGCAGTCAGAGAGGTCACTCCGGTGCAGAGCAGGGACTCAGGCTCTTCCCTGTAAACTGGAATCTGCACAGACACAGGGACTGTCAAACGCTGAGGGATTTCTCAGCTGGGTGAATGGAGATCACAGACTCACACGATATCCTCAGCAGGAGGAGTGAAGTCCAGCTCCTGATATGCTCTGTTTTCTCAATCTTGATACACTTTTCCTGCCCCCGAAAGATGAGCTCTTTGGTGGAAAAGGCAGGTGCAGCCAGTCACAAGGAGAAGAAAAGTTCCTGGAACGTTCAGAATATGTCAAGCCCACAGGGACCTGATAATATTTACTTTGTCACCCACGCAGAGCAGTGTTAGGTGAGTTTTGTCCCAAAGACTGTTCTTGTTAGTGACACCCAATTTTCCACGCACCTTCCAGCTTTCCACCTTGGCATGCCTCAGCAGGACCCACTTCCACAGGGAATGCCATGTAAAACCCTTCCCTGTCCCTCAGATCTCCCAGGGCCTTTGCCCCCAGCAGACACCTGCCTGGCAGTGCTGCCAGGTCTGTCTTTCCCTTGGGAATGCAAAGGGAATTCCTGGGAAAGCCTCTCCTACCAAACACCACAGCTGGCACGAGGTGGAGACCTTCCCACTCCAGCCCTGCCCCTCCACCATCCTCTCTGCTTTCCAGGGTCAGGATTAAATTAGGATTACATTTCTCAACCTCTTAAAAAAAAAAAAAGCCCAGGAAAGGATGAAATGTGGGATTAACAGCTCTGGGCAACAATCTAGGGAAATCTGCTGGTTACTCAAAGATCTTGACCGGGTAATGCGGAGATTTTGGGAAATTAGGAGTTTGAAGTGCTGCTTGTAGCAGCCTGAGCTGGGCTTATGGCTAAACCACCCTAATCCCTCGGATACCCGAGTCCATGTGAGAGCTGGAAGGTGCTGCAAGGCTCCCTCTTTCCCACAGGATAGTGTTTATCGGATAGTGAGTTTCTGTGTGGTGCCTGGGAGCAGTCAGAGTTTCCTGGGGAGGCTCAGGGGGGTCTGATTTGGTTAAAAATCAAGGGGTTTTAGGCCATCTCCAAGTGGAGACAGGGGAGGGAGTTTTGCAGCAGTTCTGGTGGTCCTGATCCTAGTCCATCCCTGATCCATGACTGATGGAGCTACAGCTGGTGAAACCCTCACCTGCCTCATTGCCTCTGCCTGGAACGGGACACTCCACGGCTCAGTGCAACGATAACACCATAACAGCAAATAATAAACTACACTCCCCTTGCTCAACAAAAAGGGATTCCCCCCCTGTATTTCCTGGCTGGGAAATGAAGCAGAAAGTGTTAAGAGCGGAGCAGGTCGGTGCTGGATGTCCCTGCTCCTGAGCCCAGCTGGATGCCAGCAAAGCCATGCATCTTTATTAGCAGCATCCTGCAGCAGCTGGAAGCAGAGCATGGAAGGGCTGAGCAATTACTTTGCAGTACCTGTCCCAGGGACAGGTGTGCCGTGCCAGGATGTTTCTCTGGCTCCCCGAGATGGATGAAAATCATTACACTTCTGCGGAGTCAGCGCAATGACACTGATGCCACATGATCTGGCTGATACTTCCTCCAGGGGGGAACACAGACCAGGAACTCGGTGGAAAAGCAAGGGCACTGCTTTCTAAATCTGTTGCTTAAAGATTTAGGGGAGGCTTTTGTATCTGATGGCAATTTCCAAGCCGTTTCCAACCCAAACCATTCCATGGTTTGATGAGGAGGAGGCTTCCTCCACCAGATCATGTGGGAAAGTTAATAGGAATTAGCAAAAGGTGGGAATTTAGCATGAATTAGTTCCATTAAGCCATTGCAGAAACAGTTACACTTGGAATTAACGTGACATTAATCAGAACCAACCTGATTTTCTGAGAGTTAAACTGGATTAAAGTCACTCTGCTGGTGTGTAGGGACATGGGCAGGCATTCCCTCTAGGAAACTCCATGCTTTGGGGCACTACCACTTAGCAAACCACATTCCCACACAATTTTGCTGCCATTTGGGATGGTGTAGTCGTTCTGCTTTATTATTCCTGAGGCTGCCACCCCAGTGTGGGTGAGTATGGGTGTGCTGGGGGCTGGGATGGGCCAGCACTGGGTGCTGCTGGGGGATGTGGTGCTTCCTCGTAGCAGCTCCTTGGCACATGGAGAGATGGATCCATGGGACAGGACACCCAGTGCAGGTAAGAAATCTCTATTTTATTCTGTAGCTAAGAGGAAATTCACCCCGAACAAAGGATTGCAGAAAGGAGCATTATAGTCATAGAAATAGCAACCATTGTGCTTTTCCTTGGAAGTTCCCTTAAGAGATTTAATTTAGATTTTTGATGATGACTGAATTATGATTTTTTTTTTTGCTGGAAAAAATTAATCAGCTGTCAGGGCTGCACATTTAAATTCCCTATTCACCAATGTTTAATAATACCATTATATAATAATGCATTAAGGGGGAAAATAAGCCAACCCACTTCATTCTGCTTTGGTCTGCCTGGAGGACTGGCACTTGAATCCTACAGATGAAAGACTAATACTTTTATCCCTTAAACTACTCCGTCAGCCCCTGAAACTAAAGGACTTAAAGGAGAATAATTGGCTCTTTAGAGGAGAAGAGCAGAACAATGTGCTGCTGCCTCTCCAGTGCTCCCTTGCATCTGTCTCCTCGCTCCTTGCTTTGTATGGATAAATTAAATATTGTTACCTAAAGGATTGGATCACAAAAATGTTCTCTCTTTACACTTTGTTCCAAATTAATTTCCAGATGGCTGTTCTCTTGTCTTCTGGCTGAGGAGAAGGAGCAGATCCTGGGCCGTGTGGACCATGGCTGGGGTGGGAGGGGAACAGTCTTTGTGTGGATTCATTGGAGGCAATCCCAAGCTGATGGCCATGAAGACACTGTGAGGACAGGGTGCTGTTGCTCTCCAGTGTTCTAAGCTGGCAGTGCTCTCTGAGACGAGAGGAGACAGATTAAAAAATCCACAGCCAATTTTGCCCCGTGCCCTGAGCCGTGCTAAGGATGCTCTCACCTGGGAGAGAGCACTCGTGCTCTCCACTCGGTTCCACAAGGGCAGTCAGAGGCTCCTGGATGTTGGCTGGACCCAGGGTGCCCTGGCCAAACCCTGAGCAAGGCTCAGTGCCAAGAGGATTTCATCTAGTCGAAGCAAGAATTCAATGTTCACTTGAGCTGAAAACATCCCCGCGCTGTGGCCAGCACAAGGTTACCAACACTCCTGTCCTACTTAAGCCCCATTTGGAGACTGTAAACGTGGCTTAAATGTTCTGCAGGCTGAGTAACAACCCTGAGGACAAAGGTGAGCTCCAGCCCAGGTCCTCAGGCGTGTGACATCTCTTTATTTGGGCTCTGTGTTTGTCCCTGCGTGGCTCGTTCTGCGTCTGCTCTATTTTCCAGGCTGCTTCTCTCCCCTCGGAGCTGCTCCCGTCACTTCTGTGTCCACAGGCATCTCCAGCCCCTCCTCACTCACCTGGTGCACCTGACAAGCACCACTGCCTTTGCCAATGAAGCTTGCGAGCTCCTTTTTTGTGGATTTTTTTCCACAGCTCTTTGCAAACCCATCCTGCAGCTCTTGCATGCTTGGGTTGTAACTTGGCCATCGGAGCTTGTAAAATCTTCCAGCCAGCGAACACGCACACATGTGCCGTAACCTTGATTTAGGGCTTCAGTCTCGGGGATGTTTATGTAAGCAGAGACAGCATCTCACACGGGCTGCAGCATATGTGGAGGTAGAAGGGTGTGCAGAGCTCTGGGGGTATGAGCAGGGTCATTCCAGAGCTCCCACTCCAGCTCATACCTGCAGGAGTCACTGCTGATGGGGGGGCAGACAGGGAGATGAGCTGGAAGAACATCTCTGACTGCAGCAGGGGAGTCAGGAATGGGAAAGCATCACTGCTCAGGTGCACAGCCCAGGAGGGAAACGTGGCTCTGCGCAGCACTCCCAGCCCAGAGCTGGTGCTCGTGATAATTAAGTGGGAGGATTGCCCATTTTAATCAAAACAGGCTGCGTTTCTCCTTTGAGAAACTTGGGTGCAAACCCCCTCCCTGCTTTTGGGGACAGGAGCTCAGTTAGGGCACTGGAGTGACCTCTGCACGGTGCACTTTCCTCCTGACACATCTGTGGCTGCATGGCCAAGCCTGAGGTGCATGGGCAGCTCTACGTGGAGAGCCTCAGTCTGCTCTGCCAACACTGTCCTGCCCTCCTGAGGGAGTTACAGCCTGGGCTGAACACTCCAGGCCTGCAGGGGGAAAGCAGCATCCCTGTGGGGCCAGGTGCCCTCCCAGGGCAGTGCCCCTAGGCCAGGCTGCAGCCGAGCGGAGTGGGATGTGCCATCTCCCTCCACCCCTGCCAGGCTTGCCCAGATCTCTGAGCTCTCTGCACCTTGTTTTGCATCCAGAGGCAGTCAGGCAAGGAAACCAGCCTGCCCCTGGCCCGAGGCCAGGTGTGAAAGGGATTTACACCCTCAAAGGGCTGTTTCCATCACCCCCAAAAGATAATTAAACAGCGCAGAATTCCAAACCAGTCTTAACCGCTTTTTTCCTGCTTTTCCTCCTGCTCACATCAGCCTAGCACTCCACTAATTACAGGGAATTTTTTTCCCATGACTCCTCTTAAGCTTAGGAGTGACCCAGGCCCCAAAGACAAGGGAGCACAGTTCTCTTTTGACACCAAGAGGTCCTGGGGTTTGTGTGTGTCTGGTTTTGTTTCGCGGCTGGATGTGAAACGTAGCTGCTCTTTTTGGCAGAAACTTTCCAAACAGGATGCTGGGATAATCCGAAAGGGATGCTTCCTGCACGGAAAACAGGCTGGGGACGAGTGAGGAATCTTAATGGTTCCCAAATGCCCTGACTCCAAAAGCCCTTCACACCTGGGGAGAGGACATCAAACATCTCCTGTGTCCGAGGGGCTGCAGCAGCAGCTCTTCCTCCGCGAGAGCCGCAGAGCCCGCGGGGCCTGGATCACTGGGCTGCACTTCCAGAACATCTGCTGCCCCAGAGCCCAGTCAAACCTGTGTGCACAAGAAAATCCTGAGCCTAAATTCACTGATTATTCACAGGGCATCCATAAAGATTCCTGGGAGTTTTCTGCCTCTCCTTTAGGGTTCTCGGTACGTTTAGAGACGCAGCCTGGGCTAGTGGAAGGTGACTCTGCCCACGGCAGGGAGTGGAATGAGATGAGCTTTGAGGTCTTTTCCTATCCAACTCGTTTCAGGGGTGAGGCCACTGCAGAGGAGAAGTTGTACCTGATCTAATAGCCAAGAGGATGTGGAGGTGGCTCTGCTGAGGAGCTGGCAGTGTCCAGTGTGTCAGAGCACAGACCTGTGTCTTTAAATTCAGCTCGCAACAAATGCAAAAAAGTCTCTTTCTATTAACAAGAAGTAGAAACTGAGCTCTGAAACCCAGATTTCTAGAGGTCTAAATCTGAATTCCCTCTGCTCAAATGCTTCTATAATATCCCTTGATTTCTCCCCAGCAATCTGACGGCATGTGAAAGTCATTCTTATTTTTACCCTCCTTACCCATATGAAAAAGGAAACACAGTCCATTTGCTGCAAGCCCCTAAGCATCTGCTGATTTGTCAGTTTTATTTAGCTAAAAAGCATTCACTTTTGTGCAGAGGGGCCCTTTACACAAGCTGGCTGGAGAAAATTAGTTCTACTTTACCAGCATGAACTACTCGGGTTGAACAGTAATTAAGATACGCTTTGCCACATATGATATGTTCTCCTAGAAATGCTGGGGGAGTTGGGCAGTTTGGATAACTTAGAGTCGCTGTGGAAGGGGCAGAAATAGGAGAAAATACACCTTGGGAATCACAGAATCATTTAGGGTGGAGAATCCCTCCAAGACTGAGTCCAAGCTGTGACCCATCACCACTTTGTCAAGCAGAGCAGAGCACTAAGTGCCACTTCCAGTCATGCCATGAGCACCTCCAGGAAAGGTGATTCGACCACCTTGGCCTTGTCCCACCTTGCCCAGCTCTCCCTTAGCACAGCCCTCCCTCCATCGAGCTGCAAGCTGAGAGCCATATTCTTGGGATGCTCAACAATTGCTTGTTCATCAAAATAGCTCTAATCTTGGACATGATTTTCCCTCTCCTTATGGTGTCTGGAACACAGAGCTGCAGGATGGCTTGGAAGTTTCGAGCAGTTAGTGCTGCTCAGCTCCCAGCTGACCACCTGCTGGACCTCCTGGGGACAGGAGCTTGGCTCCTAGAGCCTTGGCTAGGCTTCCTCTTAAAAAAGTGGAGCTGCTCCTGAACAGTGGCCCTAGCAGGGAGATGAGATGGCATTAACCCTCCCAGCACATTTGATCCACTCTTTTTCTAATATCAAGGAATTAAAAGGTGCAAATATTTGCCCTGACCATCCCTTCCAAAGCCTCTTTTCACAGTGAGGGAGAACACCGTGCAACCAGCTCTGAAAATGTCAGTGTCCACCAGCAATGATTTAGGAGATGTGGCAGCTCTAGGCTTGGGATCAGCTCCCACAGATCTCTCTCCCATCATTTGCCATCACCTGCCTGGGAACAAAGGGGTCCAGGGTCTGCTGAGCCGTGAGTTATGTGCAAGTGATATAAAAGTAGTGATTGACCATTAAAACCAGCTGCAGAGCCTTTCCCACAGCAAACACATAGATAGAAACCACAGAGGGATTTTTATTTCCCCTCACATCCGTGGTTTTTAAAGGGAAAAAAAAGGTAGCTGGCCTTTAAGCCTTCAATTAATTGAACAAAGATTTCAAAATTGTTCAATTGGTTTCATTAGGAAGTGTATAATAGAATAATAAAGTAAAACAAATGATATAAAGCAGAGCCACTAATTAGCTCTACATGATTGATACAGCTTTGGACGAGGCATTTGATCTCAAACAAAATGCAGTTCCTTGTTAAGAGGATTTTTAATTGATGTGCAGAGAGGTATTAGATGATGTTGGAAAATAATTACTCAAAAGCTACTCATGCATTTGGCTGAACATAACAAATGAAGTTTGGGCTGTGGATCTGGCGGAGTGGACACATGCTAATTAATAATGAGAGGAACAAGCATCTTCCAGGAGTTTTTAACCCAGTGTTTACTAGGAGATTGCGTGGCAATTATGTGCCATAATGAGGTTGTCATCTAAACAAAATCAACATTACTCAGATGTCATCTGAGATGGGGAAAAGCTGCAGCCCAGCTCCATGTTCCCTCCTCCTCACAGATGAGATGTGGCACTCCCCAGCCGTGGGACGGGGCACAGGGACACTCCTCTCCTGGAGGAGAGCTGCCACCAGCCCTGAAACCATGGCAGTTCCCATGGAAAATAAGAAACTTCCTCCGAGCCAGTGATTTAGGATTCAAGCAGCTCCCCAGGGAAGCCTAGAGGTGTTCCAGGCCAGGCTGGACAGGGCTTGGAGCAAAGGGATCCAGGGAACTAAATGGTTTTTAAGATCCCTTCCAACCCAAACCATTCCACGATGAGATGATTCTATAATTCCATGATTAATTCTCAATTGCTGCGAAAGTTGGTGTTTCTTTGCTCGTTACACTGTGCAGTTCCCAACTGCAGCAGCAGGAGCAGCAATAGGTACTTTTATCCCTGGAAACTCTGAGAGCTGAATCCTCTGGGTCCTGCCAATCCTTAGGAACCAAAGCAAGTCTGAAAACTTCGCTGCCACTCTTTACATTTACAGGCAAACCTCAATTTGTCTGTTAATAGCTTTTGATTTGGAAGTGTGGAACGAGGAATGAAAAAACTAGGCTGAATTTCCCAAACCATTTTGGGTTTGGATCGCTGTCCATTCCTCACTGTCAGTTTGGAGCAGCTCGGGCAGGCTGGACTTGCCCTCCTTAAAGAGGCTGTTCAAAAGCTCCTGGCGATCCCAGGCAGACCCCAGGACTGATCCTCTGGCCCAGTGTCACTCTGCTGTCACGTTCCCTGTGGCTCCAGACAAGCCTCATCCCTCTCTGGGAGACAACTCCTCGTCTGACTGCGAGCGCCGTGCCAGAAGTCTCACTTGTTCTGCTTCAAAGCAATGCCTCTGACACTTCCCAGCCATGGCTTTATATTTTTACCCAAATGTGTGTTTGTGGGTGCGAGTGCAGCGTGGTTTGAACAGTTGTCAGGAGCTTTATTTTGGGAAGAAGACAGAGAGTATTTGGTGAGATAATTAAGAGTTTGCAAAGTTTTCCCTGAGAAATGAGAAGGGCCCGAACGGCCGTGCTCGGCTCCAGGATGCATCTTACACTCCGTTCCTCATTTGCCACCACCTCCTCCTCCTCTAGTTTATAAACCTGTTAATTAATGGTGTTTATTCTCCTCTCGGCCTCGCCTGAGAAACGGGTTGGTGATTATATTATTAGGAAGCAATGATAACGCATGTGGGAAAAGGTATTATTGTGTGTGTGGGCTCACCCATCGCTATGGAAACAAGCAAATATTTGCAGACCTCGACTCCTGATTAATACCTCCTGCTCATTACATAAAGGCAGTGTCTGCGTGTGAAGAATTCCTCGCCAGCCGCTCCTGTGACAATCCCTTTACATGTGTAACAGTCCCATCAAACAGCTCTGGCAACTTCAGGCTCCCTCACGTCCTAGTACTTTCCCAACCAGCCATTTTATCAGCATCTGGGAATTATTTTTGGTTCATATTTCAGTCAGAAGAGTTGTCTTGCAAACTGAAGGGAGGGATGCAGATACAGCCCTGACTGATCGTGTGGTGTTAAAGTCTCTTTGGGGCAGAGGAGTTAGGATTCCAGGACTGGGAAAACTTTGACATCAAGTGACACAGGGAGAGAGGAGGGAAAGTTGTGTTTTGGATCTGGAACTCTTTACCCAGTGTTACAGAACTTCCTAGAGGGTGAAACATTCCTCTGCGCAAACCGTGGCACTTTGTCGGGAGAAAATCCTCATGACCTGGTTTGCAGGTCACAAACTCATCTTGGAATTCAGCTGGAAAGCAAAAAGAATAAAACTTGGATTAGCAAATTCTTTACTCTTTCTAGAAAATACTAAATTCTCACCTCTGCAGCTTTCCAAAAGGAAAAAAGCTTCAGAAACAGATTTGCTCTAGTATTTGAATGGTTTTCATTGCCAGGTGCATTTCCAAGTGGGATTTGAGCCCTCGAATCCTGTAGATTCCCTGTGAAGAAGAGATGCAGAGGGCAGAGACCACAGGCACAGCTGGCACAGAACCTCACTGCAATCCAGTCTGACCCCTTGGGGAACTGCCTCTCCCCTTTGATCCCCATGTGGGAATATCCAGGTGTGCTGAGCCACTGGGTCCATCCCACAGCTCTCCCAGACTCAGAGCTGAGGTGTCCTGGCCTGGGTGAAGGATGACAGAAGCTCCTTGGGAGAAACTTGCCTGGTAGCAACAGGCTCACCACGTCCTCTGTGCATTCATCCCTGCTGGGAATCAGGCTCAGTGCACGAAGGAGCTCTGTAACTCAGCCCTGAGAGCTTCTCTCCGAGCTCTCTCAGCCTGGCCGCGCTCAGAGCCAGAGGTTGGCATTCCTTCGGGGCGGCTGGGGCTGCGCAGAGGGCAGCGAGGCAGAAGGAAGCTCTGAAGGTAGAGAGGGAAGCTGTGGTGATCTGCAGGGCCTTGGGGCATCTCTCTGAACATCTGCAGGCACCTCGGGCGAAACGCT
>NW_008692194.1:39433-47144 GCF_000695815.1 Acanthisitta chloris
ACGCTCCGTCCGGGCACTCGTGCCAGGGGCTGGGCAGGGCTTGGCACAGCTTGGCAGGGCTCAGGGACAAGGGGCTGCAGTGCTGGAAGCTTGCAGTTTGCCTTCCTCTCCTGTTTGCTGGGGAAATTTTTCTCCAGGGAAAACTATTTTTAATCCAGTCGGGTTTCACAAGCGAATGCTTTCATGGCTGTGCCCAAGGTCCCGAGTCAGCCTCAATCTGCGTTACAAAATCAGCAAATGTTTTCCAGAGGTGTGTTTCAGGGAGCTCAGGGCTGAGGCTGCAGAGGCAGCAGGACACTGAGCTGGGGCCTGGCAGCACTCAAACCCCTCAGCCTGGCGCTGGGGTGGCGATCGGGTCCCTCCTGCAGCACCGACAGAAGGTCTGCCAGGGCTTCTCTCACCTGAGGAGATGGTGATGCTGCCCCTCTTCATCTCTGCCTGTGGATTCTGAACTGCTTTTGAAGTTAAATGTGGTCTGCAAACAGCCCTGCGAAGAGGTAGATGGATACAGAGGAGAAACCCACGCGAAAGGAAGGATGCAGCCCACTCTGTGTCATTGTTACACAGGAGGATGTTGAATATTTCTGCAGCTTCGGTTCAGAAACTGAAATATGGGGTTGAATGTGTACATCTAAGTCACCTCTTTCACTGTGGTATGAGTAACTTTAGTCACACAGATACATATTATGTAAGCAATACTGTAATCAGACTCGTGGAACCACAGAATCTCCTGAGCTGGAAGATGATCTTGGAGTTCCTTTCCAACCTGAATGACTCTGTGAATCTGTGAGCCTGTGGTTAGTGTTTGGAGTGCCAAACTCAGCCCTGAGGAGGATCAGTTCCACCTTGTGCTTCCCTGCTTGCCTCCACCCCAGGAACCTGGGCATGAGCAGCCCAATTCTGCTAAGAGCATCAGCTCAGTGTGCCACTTAGCTATGGTCTGGTTCCCTTAATGAAGGAATCTTCCTTCCCTCTTCCGAGGAACCCGATCATCGCCTCGCAATTTGTCACAATGATATAGTTTGGGTTCCTAAATGGGAAATGTTTAAATCAAGCAGCAATTAATGCATTGTAAAGCACTTCAGGTAATTGTGTAATAAGCAGCACATTACCTGGAGTAGTAACACATTTCCCAGCTAAAGCAGCGGGAGAAATAGTGTGGGGTTTTGCCAGGTTATTTTAGGGTGTGAAACATGCTGTTGTGCAAAGGCAGTGTGAGTCCATATTATGCAGAAATCAATGGATTCCCATCTTTCCAGGCTACACTGGGAGCTCTGTGACAAGGGCACAGCATTTTTCCCAATCAAGCAGGTTATGTGAAAGCTCAGCCTCACGCTGAGCTTGCTGTATCCAGCTGTACTTTGTTTGCTACTTAATGGAGCAGGTCATAGTTATAACACCCCAAAGAAATCAGCTCGTCGCAGCCTGAGGAGCACAGGGGAAGTGCTGGAGCTCCAGCAGCTCTGCATTAAATCACTGCTATAGGTCATGGGCAGGGAGAGGGCTGGGGGAGATGGGGACCAGTGGCACTGCTGCTGGGGCTGGTCCAGGGTGGATGAGGGAGCTCCCACTGGTGTGTTGTGGTGTCCTTGGCTGAGCAGCAGGCAGCTCCCACTCCTGAGAGGGAGGGAAGAGGTTGTTTGGATACAGGATGATGTTCTGTGTCCAGGGCTCTCTCAGAGTGGAGTTTATCATTGCAGGGCAATGTCTGCCTGTGCAATCCCAGTTTTCCAGAGCTGGCTGTGACAGAGAGCAAAGCATCTGAACCAGCATTCCCAGAATCTCACCCCTATCTGTGTCTCTCTACACATGCACATTTTTTTTGCTGGCTTCCCTTAAGATGGAAAATGGACCCAGTTTCACTTAACTCCTTCCCAGCAGCAAATGTCACTGTGGGCAGGCAAAGCACAAGGTGATCCTTTGATACCAAGGGAAATGTTTCCTTTTTTTAAAGGGCACCTGGATTTCTAACACTCCTGCACAGTCTGGTCTAGGGGAAAGTGTCCCAGCCTGAGGTGGGAGGGTTGGAAGGAGATGAATTTTAGCATCACTTCCAACCCAAAGCACTCTGGGATTTGATGATTCCATCCATGATATTTGGCCCTCCTGGAGAACCATCCCCGTTCTGGGCCTTTAAGAGGAAAAAGAATCTCATGTCCACCCTCTTTGCTGCTTTCCCTGGTGCTCCCAGGGAGCTGCTGACCAAGGAAAGTGCTAAGCACCGTGTTTCCACCTTTAACTTTGAAACATGCTGATCACATTTTCTCCTTCAGCCTTTTCCCTCTCAGCTGCTCGTGCACATAGTTTATTCAATTCATGGCAGTGCACAATAAAAATCAATAAAAAGCATTTATTATAAAGTACCAGAGATTAAAATAACTGACTTGGCTGTGCCATTACAACACGGCAAGGATGCACACTTCACACAAAATGTGATTTATGCTCTGCACAGGGGGAAAAAATCCAGTAAGCAGAAAAGGAAGTTTTATTGTCTTGCCAATGAATCACTGTCCCGCTGTAGATACAGTTAACAGACAGGAAAATATTATTTAATAACATTAATTTAGCATTTTATTATCACTATGTCTCTGGTAAATAATGGCCTTTTCTCCTGCTGGCAGTGGTAGCCTCACGACTCTAATCAGGTCAGCAAAGCAGCTGCCTCAGTTTCCAAAATTTACTCTCATTTCCCGAGGCAGGAGCTGGGATGGGGCTGGAGCAACCTGGGCCAGCAGAAACTGTCCCAGCCCGTGGTCTGAAGCTCTGTCAGCCCATGAGGAGACAAAGCTGCTGGAGCTGGTTGCAACAGGCAAACTGAAATTCATTTCATTTGTTTCTTGCCGTTTTCTCCTCTAAACTCCACCACTTATTAAGACTGTAAATATGCCTTTTTACTGGCTGGCTGACAGCTCACATGCTTTCTGTGCTGTCTCCTTAAACATTTATGAGCTCTCATGAATATGCAAATCCACAGCCTAATGCCTGCAAAATGGTTGCAAGTACAAATGCTGCGTTAATATTTCATACAATGATGGGAGCAAATCAACAATCATAAATTTTGAACAAATACGTCGCTTCATTAATAACTAATGAGGCGGCGCGCGGCGTTCGGCGCTTGGAGGAGCTTCTCGGGCCTCGTTCTCCTCGGGAAGAGGCTTGGCAGCCTCTGTGGCTGGATGAGAAGTGTGGGAGATGCAGAGTTATGGAGCAACTTCTCTTTTCCAAGTGTTTGCTGGTTTTGGGAGGCATAGAAGTTTCACCTGGTGGCTTCGGTGGCCTGCCTGTCCTCGTGCCGCGTGGCTCACGTCCTGGGGGCTGGCTGCAGACTCCCAGGTGGGATTTCAGCAGACCTTCCCTTTCTCTGAGTCTCCATCACACCAAGAGGATGTCAGAAAGCATCAAAGTGCCTGATGGCACAGCAGGTGGTGGAACTGGATGGCAGAATGTGATGGAAGGGGAGGAAATCCCTAAGAAGGCTTTGGAGGCATCTTCTTCCAGCGTCAATTGCTTTGGAGTTGCTTGGATTAATTCAAGTGCTTTAGTGCTGCCTTGCATAGAACCTACTCCTCACTTGCCATCAGGTCAGGAAACTGGGGAGAAGAGTTGCATTCCTGAGCTCTCCTGGCAGTGGGGGTGAATCCCTGTGCCTCTTCCACGACGTCTACCAAAACTTCTCCTTCATTAGATTTGACCCACGTGTGCAGGGAGCAGCAACATCCTCGGTGCTGCTGAGTGAGCAGGAGAACATACTGCAGATTCCTCTGCTGATTTTGCCTCTCCTTTTCCCCCCAGTTTGGAGGTTTGGGTGCCTGGGGCTGCTGAGTGAGCATCCCAGTGCCAGGATGCAAACTGCCCTCCCAAAACACCTCTTTGCATGCCCAAAGCAGCTCTGGGGTTTGTCCCAAGGAGGGAGAGCTGCCAGCCCAGCCAGGCCTTGTTAAAAGTCTCCAGACCCTGTCAGAGTGCCTCTGCTTTATGACTGCAGCACAGGGGTGAAGTTTTTGATGAGGTGCACGAGCAGTGACCTCATAAATTGCTCTACAAAGTGTAAACATGATTTCTAAAACTGCTCTTGGAAACGCAGCTCTCAGAAGAAGTTGGAGTGCCTGAGCTATTTATGTGCTCGCCGTGCTCTCTGCACAGCTGGGGGTTAGGGGGTAATGCTCCTCTGTCCAGTCTCAGCCTCTGCAGCCACTAGTTTTGACACTTTGACGTGAGCACGGTTCAAAAAATCAAATAAAAAAAGGGTAATTTCTCCTTTTCCACCTCTACATAAACGGGTGAAATCACTCCTGCGTTTGCTGGGGCAATTTCAGTTTCGAGAGATGCTGATAATCTCCTTTTGATGCTAATTAATGACAAGTAATCATAAAAGCAGATGAAAAGCACTATACTTGCAGCAGGTTGTTTTATGCTTATGAAATAATGTGTTTTTAGGCATTTGTTTATTTGCTGTGGAAAAGAATGTCATCTATATGCAGAGGAGCACAACTCCTGGAGCTGCAAACCACTCAGGGCTTCAGCTGCTCCTCACTGCTCCCAGTGTAAAACCCAAAGTCCTTCACACTGGAACGTGTGTTGGTGGTAAGAACCTCAGAGGGATTTGGGCTTTGACTGTGTTTGTATGGATTCAAAGGGAAACACCATTTATTTAGAGTCAAGATCCATCCGAAACGACTGAAAGTCAATCGCTGGTTTAAAAGGAGCTCAAGCCTAGACTAAATTATTGCACAGGACCTGGCACTGTGTCCTGGTGCTGCTCCACTCCTCAAAACATTCCGTTTGCTGGGAATTCATCCCCATCTCTGAGGTTTGGTGAGGAAACAGCCTGATTTTCCATCAGGGTCTCTGTCTGGAAAGGCCACGGAGGTATCACCTGTGTCCCGACGGCTCTGCCACGGCTCTCAGTCTCCTCCTGCAGATTCCACCCACATCCCACATTTTCTGGGAGAAGGCAGCAGATGACCCCGGGGCTCGGGTGGCTGCAGCTGGTCGCCGTGACCCTCTGGATCGCGCCGGGAGGAAGGAGCAGAGCCAGCTCGGAACACTTCCTCCCGCCCTCGCCAAGGCTCGGGGCTGAGTCACCAGCAACTCCTTATCGAGACGTTGTGTATTGACCTAATTTCTGGAAGGAGGCCTTGAATTCCTTGGCAACTTCCAATATTAAGAAACAGAAGCTTTTCTGGGATTTAGAGGTGGAGATGAATAAACCGAGCGAGGCCATCCAGGCCTCTGCAGTAGGAACTCGCTATTAAGCTAAATATTTTTGTTATGATTTCCCATAGGTTTTACTTTTCAGGCTAGAGCACTTTCCCAGCAGGAAAGAAAAGTCCCAGCACTGGTGATATCATCACACCTGGGGCTCTGGGCTCCTGGTGCCTGCCCAGCTCAGCCTGCCCTGTGCCAGGGGCAGCGCTCAAACCTCGGCATGGACAGCACAGTTTCCCAGAGTGGCAAAAGTTCCAAGCTGCTGGAGCTGCTGGAGCTCATCTCGAGGCATTAACACCTGACCACAGCAGCTCCAGAGCTGTTGGCTGTCACCTCCTGGGGCTGGATGGAGCAGGGAGGTCCTGGCTGGGGTCTGCACACCCAGGCCACGGGCACATCCCACCTGGATGCAGCAGCACGGACAGGGCAGGGCTGCAGCCCCAAACTGAGACATGGAGCCCAAAATACCTAGGATCAGGTTATCTGGGAGGCTGTGGCATTGGGAAATGATGGGGGGAATAGGGAGGACTAGGGGTGCTGGAGGGTTCTGTGAGGAATAGCTGGAGGCTCAGTTCCTCTGACAATAAACCTTTCTGGGTGTTTTGTCTGGCACTGATTTCCCCAAAGGGCTGAACACCTGGGCCTCTCTGTGCTGGTGGTGCCTGGGAGGTGCAGTGACATGTATGCATAGTGGATGTTAATTACCAGTCAGCCAGAGAGCTCTAACTCTGCTGCAGATACAGATCCAACTCGGTGCCATAGGTGCCAAAGCTCCGGCAGCACGTTCCCCTTAATCAAATGATACCCAATTAACATACTGTACAATAATTGCCTTGTTAGATTGAAATTAAAACCTTCTTTGAGACACGTAATCTGGAGTGTGACTCACTGTTCCAACCACATTTAGATTGTTGTCAGTACAATTAGGATTCTGAATTTACAAGTTGAGGGTTGTTTTTCTTTTTTTTTTTTTCTTTAATTTTATTTAATCAATCACTATAGCAACAGCAAAATTAAACAGGAGATGTTCCCTCTTCCAAGTCCGGGGGGTTGTACTTATCCCTTTGGCTGGTGGAAAAGCAAACTTGGAAACTTTGGGGAAACTGGTCATGTCAGAGGTTTATCCACCCTCCTGGCAGCCAGGGCTGGGAGCAGCAAGGACTGGGAAAACCATCATCCACCCTCTGGGAAAAGGGAAGGAAATGGTCTGGCACGGACAGATTGGACAAATTGGAACCCCCAAAAGCCACTGCTGGTGGTGCTGCTTCTCCTTCAAGTACTGATGCCAGTCCAGTCCTCTCTGCCTTGCTCTGCTGTGCAGTGAACAAACCTTGAGGCATCCAGGGCTTCCCAGCACGTGGCCAGCTCAGAACTCCTGTCTGGGGAGTTTCCCTGCTAATTAGGGGAAGTTTCTCTGGAGGGGAGAAAACGTCTCGTGAGCTATTTATCAATTCTGCCTATGAACACAGGGGAAAGGGGAAAAATTAACAAAGAAATTGATTTTCCAGGAAGAGTTTTCTTAAACAAACAAAGAAATTCAGAGGAATAACAAATCTCTGTGCTGTCGTTCCCAGCTGGAGAGAACAGCTCCCTCCTCCTCCTCCTCCTCAGAGGAAAGTCCAGGAGAGCAGATAGCCCTGAAAACCTATTCTGTAAATGTCTTTAATGGTTTTTCCTGTTTTCAGGGATTCTGCTTCTCTCCTCAGGCTTGTCCTGACAGTGTAGCTGTGCTGCCTGTTTGGGCTGGCTCTAACACCCACTGCCTGGTGGTGCTGCTGACCTTTCTCCTTGGCTTTTCTCCCGGCCGGCTGGCCCAGGCTGGCTGGAAAAGCTGTGAGAAAGGCACTCAAGGAGAGGCAAATTCCACTCCTTGCTGGTGCCCAGGGGCTGGGAAACCTCCCACACCAGTTCTGCTCTTTGCTCCATTTCGTTATGTGTTTACTCAGGTTGGCCAAGGCTGGAACATGCCAAGGGGGGGGGAAAAAAAAAACGAGTGAGGTTTTCCTGCCGAATAAAAAACATTCGGGCTGACTTTGAACCTTAACCAAACACTGGGGCTGGGTTATACAACGTGCAGCTTGTGTGAGCAGTTCCATCTCGCAGAGCCACACCAAGTTCATTATTTCACCCAAGTGCTGGTGGAGAAAGCTGCAGAAAAAAACCATTTGGGGCAGAGCTGCCTGAGTGGTGATTAACACTGGTCCTGCTTCCTGCCACGCCACTCTGGGCAGGGTTATTACCCCGAGCAGCCCATGCCCTGGCACCTGGCACCGTTAATAACCCTCCATCCCACCCTGCTCCAGACCCTTCCAGGCTGACCTCAGAGCTCCAGGTGTGCCGTAACGAGGCACACGTTGCAGCCAGATGTCCTGAGCGCAGACACCGCGTCGTGGCACTTGAATAATGCTGAAATATTAATCAAGAGGCAGCTCTGCCTCGTTATTAGAGCCCCAGTCTTGCACGTCAGCCGGAACAGATGGAAAAAAACTGGGAAATGTATTTA
>NW_008692194.1:47185-47730 GCF_000695815.1 Acanthisitta chloris
AAAGTGCCAAATGCGAGTTGCGTTTTCCCTTCGCCCTCGTCCCGGTGAAAGGGGAGTGGAACTGGCAGTGATGCCACACAGCAGAGCTCTGACAGGAGCCAGGCAGGCTCAGCATTCAGGGCTTGAGCACCTCACTCACTCACTCACTCACAACTGGGGCTTTGTGCACTAATCATAGCACATAAATTGTACAGGAGGCACCTTTCGGCATCGCAAGTGTGTGGAAGGTGTTCTGCACAGAAACAAAGTGTGGCAGTGGCCCATGAGGACTTCTCCTGCAGTGTGTGGGCTGGGGGGACACTCACTGGGGGCTCTCCAGGAGCTCCACAGCCCCAGGAAGGGTCAGTGTCTCCCTCAGGAGCAGTGACCACCGTGGCTGGGCTGGGATGGAGAGGTTACCTCCCTGATTTTAAGGCTCTGGGTGACTTTTGCACCTGGCTGTGTTCTAGCTGCCACAAACCCTTTGGTGGAGGGACATCAGTCCTTTGGGGTGGTCTCCATCCAGCACCTGCTGTGGGATGAGGGGTGGGATCCCTGTCACAGGT
>NW_008692194.1:47780-56518 GCF_000695815.1 Acanthisitta chloris
GAACATTTCAGCTCTCCCACGTGGGTGAGAGGTGTGAGCAGATGAGGTTGGGTCCTATTTTGGCAAAGCAGCAGTGAAGTGTGGTCCAGCCCTGAGTGCTGCACGTGCTGCCTCGTGCCTTTGACTTCAACTCCCGTTTAACCCAGCGCAGCTCATTGTCTCTCTCAATAAACACCTGCTTAGAGTTTTTTAAATGTCTGGTTCCCCAGAGCTGTGTTATAATAAGGCACAGCTTTAATTGCACTGAGAGGAGAGGGGAAAAAGGTATGATTTCCAAAAGGACAGAATACTCCTGATATTTATGGGCCCATTTCGCACACTGCTTTGCTTTAAGGAGGTGGGGATTTACATGTGTTAAGTGCTCCTACAAATCTCCTTTACCCTTTCCTGGAAAAGGGCAACACAATAATAATTGTCAAATTTATGTGTTAAGACGTCTGTACTGTAGAGCTCTGCAAACTGAGCTCCACAGACTACCTGCCTCTACCTTTATCCTTGTGCTACCTCCAGTGGAATGCCTGATTATCCCATGAGCTAATGAATGGAGTGGCTGCTGCTGGGTGCTCCATCCAGCCAGGGCCTTCACTAGCCACCTCAGTGCCACATCCACGTGGCTTTTAACCTCTCCAGGACGGTGACTCCCTGTGCCAGCCCATTCCATCGGGAAATTTTCCCTAACTTCCAGCCTAACCCAGTGCTGTGCTGAAATGCAGCTCCTGCTCTCGCAGCGATAGGAACAGGCTGCACGAAATGTCAGGGGTGTCAGATATGGTGCTAATTGCTGTTTGTTTATTCTCCTCCTAAACCCCTTCCAAGCAAGCGAAATGAACCCTGGGTGAACTTTTATCACTGATAACACAATCTCTTAATTTAGATGCTTGGAGATGAGCAGGCTGGGAAAAGGCACTCGTGTTTCTGTTCCCTGCGCTCCGGAGCGAGCCCTGGAGAAAGTGTGTTCCAAAGGCACTGATAGTCAGCCAGTCTCCCCTGGAGAGCGGTGTGTTCCCAGCTGAGCCGTGTTATGCTGATATTTAGCACACTTTGCTTTTTAGAACCCCTGACTCTGTTTGCTTTCCGTGGTTTTTCCATCCTCCGCTGACTCCGGGCGCTGTTTCCCCACGGAATGTGCTCCTGGGTCAGAGCAGGAGCTGCACACACCTGTGAATTCCAGGGTGCTGGAGGCAGCCTGGGCTGTGTGTGGGGATGCTGTGGGTGTGATACAGCCCAGCAGGGCTGGGGTGGCTGTGGTGGTGCTTGTGAGCAGCTCTGAGCTGAGCTTGACAGTGACCAGTTCCCTCACTCAGCTTTGTGGTGAGGATCTCAGTCCAGTTCTCACCTGTGCTCCTTCAGCCAGGTGGAGTGACCTTGGCAGGAAATGGCACTGAGGGTTTTGAACACTGTATCTGTATGTGCATCATCTGCATCTATAGCTAATCTATCTCTACATCTATATTTATAAAACCTCTCTCTAACGATATCTGTGTCTTTCTATATCTACATCATAGACATCTATGACATATATACATATGTCTGTTATAGATATAGACCTATATGTGTCTAGGGACACTTCCCACCAGCCCAGGGTGCTCCAAACCCCATCCAACCTGGCCTGGAACACTCCTATGGATGGAGCAACCTGTGCCAGTGCCTCAGCACCTCACAGGGAAGAATTCCTTCCCAATATCCCATCTGTCCCTGCCCTCTGGCAGTGGGAAGCCATTCCCTGTGTCCTGTCCCTCCATTCCTTGTCCAAAGCCATTTCCAGGCTGGGAAGCTGGTGGTGAGACCCTGTGAGGGTTAAACCAGGCTGGCTGGGGGCAGAGACACCCAGGAAAGGCTCCCTGGGTGCTCCCACTGGCTGCTCCAGGTGGGCACATCCACATCCCTGCAGACACAGGGATTCTGAGCACTCAAGGCTCTCCCCAGGTGCCTTTGAGGTTTATCCATCCCCATTCCTACCCTCTCCTCTCTTCAGTTTGCCTGTTTATCTCCAATCTGTCTATTTAAATTCCTTCTAAACAAGATGGGAATATCTTGATGCCTGTTTGTAAGACTATTCCGCATCCATCTGTTATTTACATCATTCGTTTTCCTGAGGTGTCTCCAACAAATCCTGGCTGGATGCTCTGTATGTGTTATTAATAAAACAGCTGTAAAAATATTAACTGTGCGGCCTAATTGTCAGCCCTGACTGGGAGCCAAGCTCGGCCCCGAACGGATGCTGAGCCATGGAACGTGGCTCTGCTCCAGACCTGACCCTCACTCCTTGCCTTGCTCTCTCAACACTTCAGATGCAGAGGTGGAAGGGACCTTAAAGACCATCCAGTGCCACCCCTTGCCCTGGGCAGGGACACCTCCCACCAGCCCAGGCTGCTCCAACCTCATCCAGCCTGGCCTGGAACACTCCCAGGGATGGAGCAGCCACAGCTTCTCTGTCCAACCTGTGCCAGGCTTAAGGGAAGATTTAATCCTGTGGGCAAAACCTTTTGACCTGTGGTAAGACTCGAGCAGCTCCTGCGTCTTCTCACGTGGCAGAGCCACGAGGAGATGGAGGAAAAATGCAAGCTCAGTGCCAATACCAGTGCGAGACCTTGTGCTGATGTTTGTGGAACTGTTTCCCAGCGGAGAGGTCGGGAAATCCTGCGGAGGGTCACCACAGGGGTTGGAAGCCTGAGGGCAACAGAGACACTTCCCGAAGCAATGTGCTCACTAGTTTTGGTGAGAAAAGAGTCCTTTATTTTGGGGGATCTATGAATATTGGACAGAAAGGGCTGTCAGGCACTGGAATGTGCTGCCCAGGGAAGTGGTGCAGTCACCATCCCTGGAGCTGTTCAAGGAACATGTGGCACTTAGTGCTGACAAGGTCAAAGATTGGACTGGATGCACTTGGAGCTCTTTCCTAACCTAAATCAATCCGTGATTCCACTTTATTTGCGAGCATTAACTTTTCCTGAGAGCAGTTGGAGAGACAAGAGGAATTTGGCTGAACTCAGGGGATCCATCCCTGCGTTTTACCCCGAGTTGTGCTCTCTCCCAGGAGCTGGAGGCTGAGGATGAGTGTTTGTGGCATTTTTGATGTTACCATGGGGATTGCTATAGTAACAATTCTCCTACCCCTTCATTTATTAATTTACTTTGTTATAAAGCTAAAGGTAAACCACATCTCCGAAGAAACAATAGCTTTAAAGAGATTTCGCCGGCCCCGCGCTCCGCGTTTCATTTTCCAGCCAAAGGGCCTTGAGTTTGCGTTTAAAGGACAACATTTGCAGCTAATTTAATACAGTCAAAGGAATGAGATTCCACAAGGTTTCCTTTGAGACTGGAAAACAACAGCTGATCTATGTCATAACACATTACAGCGCGCGGCGGTTTAGCAATCCTTCTGCAGAGCATCCCTCGGCGGCACGGAGCTCCAGCCCTGGCCCTGGGGAAGGGACAGAGGGCTCAGGCAGCCCTGGAGAGCTCTGGGCTGCAAGAGATCTTCAGGATCATCAGCCCCAGCCTCACTCCACGGGCAGGGATGGCTCCCACCAGCTCCAACCCTTCCCGAGCCGGGGGTTGCCCGGGATCAGCCTCACGGCAGAGACACAGAGGCAAGGCAGAGTATGAAATACATTGAAAAGCCTCTTTTATTTGACAAGGTGCAAATATTGCACTTTGCAGCTCCGTAGTAAAGAGCAGATTACTGGGTAATTACACTCCAACGGTCCCTAGCACTGTACCTGCCAAAATAATGACTGTGCTAGGGGCAGTTCCTCAGTCCCCTGATAACCCTTGGGTTTAACGGGTGGAAACACGCAGAGCATTTATTCTCCTCACATAAAGCTCCCGACCGTCCCAGCCTTGCATATGATCAATAGAGGTTTTAATGGAAGTGCTGCTGATTTAACCTAATAACCAGAGTGTCATAAAAGGCAATAAGCAGCTTAAACCAACATGTGAAGCACAGGCTCTACAGCGAGAGCGGGAGCTGTTCCAGGGCCCCCAAAGGGTCTTCAAATCACTTTAGTTTTATGGGGTGAACGTAACCACGGCAAAAAACCCAACTTGACATTTGAAAGGGTTTAAAACTCCCTGTAAAACCCTACTCTGGGCACAAGCTTCTTTACAAGGTCTCAGCCCTGCAGCTATTGTGTCTCTGTAGCTCAGCCTGTTCGGCTCTATTTTCCTCTTGCTCTGTTTTTTTAAGGAAGAATTTTACTGAGGTGCATTTTTTGACAAAAAAAAAAAAAAAAAAAAAGACATTTGCTTCGTTTTATTCCATGCCTTGCATTAGGTCTCTTTGAAAGATACTGTGGCAACCACTTCCTTAACACACCGAGCTGCATTTCATAGGATTATGGAATCATGGAATGGTCTGGGTGGGGAGGGACACTAAAGCTCATCTTATTCCACCCCCTGTCGTGGGCAGGGACAACTTCCACTAGCACAGGTTGCTCCATCCATCCTGACCTTGGGCACTTCCAGGGCTTGGGTGTCCACAGCCTCTCTGGGCAGCAGAGATAGATGGATTTGCATCCTCACAGAGCCCTTGGCAGATTTAGGGACTCTCTTTCAGGAGAACAGGGTACCAAGCTGGGCATGAAGTTCCCCCTCATGTCTGCTTGGTGGCATGAGGTTTTCTCAGCCTGCAGGTTGGGGACATCCAGGGCTGGGCCGTGGGGTCAGTCAGGGGGTGCATCCACAGGGCTCAGGCACCTCTGCCCTGGCTTTGGATGCCCTTGTTACCACCCTGCCTGTGTTTAAGGAGCAGTTCCTGGAGGATGGGGGTGCCTGGGATGAGGAGGGCACCTCAGCACATCCCTGATTTCAGGAGGTCCCGTGGGGTCAGCCCAGCACACACACCGACCCCTGGGATGATGCTCTGTGGCTTCACCTAAGGACCTGCCCAGAGCCTGACTGGGTCCACACTAAGATTCTCCTGCAGAAAAGCCATGCCAGGGTCTGTGAAAAGCGTGGGCACCCCAGGGTGTGGAGCACCCTGCTCGGCAGCGCCGAGTGACGCCACGGGGACAAAGCTCTGCGCTCAGCCAGCACAAGGAAATCTGTCTCTTTGTGAGGGGGAAAATGTCATTCTCTACTTAGTGCTGCTTTGCATATTCTTTGGTAAACACAAAACTGTGCTTGGCAGCAAAAAATTGCTTTTCTCTGCAAGTTGGAGGGTCACAGCACAGGTGGAACAGCGAAGAGGGGACGAGCAAGGTGAGCCTGGCACAGCTGCAGTGCTGGGCTGGGTCCTGCTCCATCCTTGCTGCACCAGGGTTGGCACACAGGGACCTGAGCCCTGACCCAGGGCTGGGAGCACTCCTGGGCTGCAGGTGGGCACAGGGCACCCGTGGGGCACCTCAGAGGGGATGGCCAGGGGGAGACAGAGAGGGGAGAAGAGCTGAAAATCGACCAAATCCTTGGAGATTACCCCAGGCAGCACATGTGGGCAAGCTGCAGTGACCCATGGGGAAGGAGGGACTGGGGTGGCCCAGGAGGTGGACTGGAGGTGGACAGGAGGTGGACTGGAGGTGGACTGGAGGTGGACTGGAGGTGGACTGGAGGTGGACTGGAGGTGGACAGGAGTTGGACTGGAGGTGTCCCAGTAGCTGCAGTCCCCGGTGCCTCCCGCCCCGCGAGCGCCGCGTCACGGAGCACAAGTGGCCAACAAATCTCCATATGGCAGACGGCTTATGCTGGCGGCCCCAAATCGAGTTAGGATGAGTAAGTGGAATTATATTGCATTGTTATTTTTAATATTGGAAATGTAGCTCGTGTTGGAGGCCTGGCACAGCTCCTGCTGAGAGAAGTGGCCATGAAAGAGCAGCTACTGACACCATCTCCGGTCCAGAGGGACCCAGAGAAACACCACAGGGAGAAACACACCCCAGAAAGGACTTTTTCTGTTTTGGTTTGGGTTTCCAGTGTCTTCAATGCTGATTGAAATGTTGATGCAAGGCGCAGCCTTGTTTAAATGGGACTGAGGACTAGGAATCATATGGTGCCTTTGGAAACTTGACTCCTTGTCTAGAGAATTGATTTGCAGCTCTTGGAGACATTTTCTGCCCTACTTAAAATTGGGGCAGATTTCCAAAAATGTTTGGGTATTAAAAGACACGGCGAAGCTCTCACCAGGTCCATCAGAAGCACTGACACCTGTGACAGGAGCAGCCTACACTCCCACCCTGTTATCAGGTGCCTGCCTGGAAAACTCACTTGGCAAGTTGTGATCCCATGTGTCGCCGTGCTCAGAGCAGCGCACGAGCCCCAGATCCTCACGAGGTATTTTGGTACCTCTGCAGCCCAGAGCTTTGGCCAGGGCTGTTTGCATGGCCTGAATCATCAGGGAATCATGGCATGGTTTGCTTTGGAAGGGATCTTAAAGATCATTTGTTGCACCCTCTGCCACGAGCAGGGGCACACAGCACCAGCCCAGGCTGCCCCAAGCCCCATCCCACCTGGCCTGGAACACTCCCAGGGATGGAACAGCCACAGCTTCTCTGTCCAACCTGTGCCAGAGCCTCAGCACCTCCCAGGGAGGAATTCCTCCCCATTACCTCACCTATCCCTGCCCTCCTCTCCTTTTGGGAGGTCTCCTCCACCCCCCCAGCCTCGTGCAGAGCTCCCTCCTCTCCCTCTGCTTGAAGGTGACATTTATTTGCGATTCTCCCCACAAGCTGATGATGATATTGCCTGAACTTTAAATCAAAGTTCAGGGGAACCGATGCTCAGAGCTGACTGCGCCGAGCTGCGTCACAGCCCTCGCCCCGCGAACGTCTGTTTTCCCTTTGCCTTGGACAAAGGAATGAATAAACTCCGAGTTAAGTGCATCCCCTGCCTCAGCTCCTCACCCCACTGATCCCATTTGTGGGCTGGAGAGGATGGGGAAACGAGGCATTTTGGCTGTGCTGCTTCAAACACCTCCCGACTTTTCTGGTAACGGTGAAGTGTGAGCAGGGGCACTGAGCTTTGTGGCTCACCTGCCCTGCAGCCAGCAGGTAATTGCTGGCTGCAAAAGGCACGAGGCAGCTAACAGCACAGGGCACCGGTGGCCTGGCTAATAATTGCCATGCAGGCCAGCCCGTGGTGGCACACACCATTCCAGCCTTGACTCGCAGCTGTCAGCCCAAATCCTGCCTCGGCGCGAGGCTCCCAGCCCCGAATCTAGTTAGACAGCTAACTGAATTAAAACAAAAATCTACAGATGCATGATAAATGCACAGGATGCTGTGTCACACATGAATGACTCCTGTGCAGGCCAAATGACAGATGTATTTCCTCGACTCCAGGCCAGGCTCCAGCACAAACCACTCTTCATTTATCAATAATTGGGCCTTAATTTCATTTGGCAGTGCTAGAGCAGCATGCTCAGCTTCCTCTCCAATAGACTAACGCTAATTAGGCTTTTTTTTGGGCATCAATCTCTTTATTTCAGCCTCTAATAATCAAGCAGAGGCATAGCTATAGCTTGCTTTTTGCGAGGGACGTGGTGGCTTTCCCCATAACTCATTATTAGCGATAATGGAATGGGAATGGGAACCCTTCTATTATTTATGGCTGAGAGAGGCAGGAGCAGGGGATCACATTCTGCCTGCTCACATTGAATCAACGTCTTGATTCGTTTGCCACCTCTTTTGAATAATAAATGTCATGTTCTATTAGGCCTTATACACCAAAAAGGGGATTTTTGTTAAAGGGAGCCTGTTTATCAGGGAGATCAGGGGGAGAGGGAGTCAAAGACAGGCACAGGAGTTTGGGTCTAGGCTGCCCAGAGAGGCTGTGGATTCCTCATCCCTGGAAATGTTCAGGATGGGCATTGGAGCAGCCTGGGCTTGTGGAAAGTGTCTCTGCCCGTGGCAGGGGTGGCATGAGATGAGCTCTAAGGTCCTTCCGGCCCAAACCATTCCATGATTCTATGTAAATGTGGCCACTTAAATCTGGGCACTGCATCATTATGGTTCCATCCTGGTCTCTGCTGAGTCCTGGGTGGTGGTGGGCTTGGAAAAAGTCATCTCCACAGGAATTCTGGGCAGTAGGCAAGACCAGGTTTACTAATTCCTTGGGTTAGTGATGGCAAAGGGTAAGATCCAGCAGAAATCATTCCCATATTAAATACTTCCCTCTCTCTCACCACATAAGCATGACCTTCCCAAAGCTTTTTCCTGCCTTCAGGTGACAGGCTGAGGGATCTCCTGCCATTCCCAAGGAGCCCTCAGCTCTAGGTGAGGCTTAGCCCTGTTGCTTTGCTCCGGGGATCAGCTCCCGTCGGTGTTTTCGCGCCGAGCTCTGTGTTTATTGGCACAGACGAACTCAGTGATGTGCTCCTCGGGGCTGATTGCTATGCCCAGATGATCTGCTGGAGTTTGCTGCATGATCCAATCTATGGCATAATTGAAGAGGATGAGGAACAAAATTCATCCTTGTTTCACCCCAGTAACTCCGCCAAATTCAACAGAGAGAGCTCCATATGGTCCAGCACGAGTTGGGTAATGTGTATATTATGCCTTAATAAATGAAGTCTCTTAGGTCTTGGTGGCTAGTTATTATCAAAGATCCTTCCCAGCCATTCATTGGGATTGGAACAGGAATGCAGCAACTGGGAAAATGATAAATAGTGCTGCCTTGCAGCTCTGAGGGAGATGGAAAAGTCTGGGCTCACAGTCCTGTGCTACATAGCAACGTGCACACATGTGCTGCCTCTCCACTGCTGGAAAGGTCCAACCCTTCCCACTTCAGATTCACTGATTTCCAGC
>NW_008692194.1:56536-57257 GCF_000695815.1 Acanthisitta chloris
TTCCCAAATAAGTCCCAGGAGACAGCTCATCCCAGAGGGTAAGAAATCTGGGAGCACTGCTGAGCTCTAGTGCCATTCCAGCACGGGCTGGAGCCAGGCAAGGCTCTCCTCTCCTTGCTGCCACCTAATCACTGCAGGATTTGGAGGCTTCTCTGAGCTTTCAAGCAGTTCCTAAAACCTCATCCTGCCTTGGCTGCAGCCAGGATGTGCTCAGGTCCTGCTCTAAGTGGAGCCTGGTGACTGATGGCAAAGGATCCTGCTGCAAAAATGGGATTTTTCTAGTGGTTGCTCAAAGAGCAAAAGGCACTTAATGCTCCACAGGCTGCTCCAAGCTGGGCTGTGACCCCAGAGTGCCTATCCCCAGAAAGCTCAATGCTGGATCAGTGGTGTCTCTCTGGAGAGTGGGACAAGGTTGGAGTGTCCCACGTCCCCTCCCCCCCAGCGCTGGGGAGGGAGCAGCACCCACCACCCCTTCCCTCCACTGCCCCCACTTATCGATACCTTCCTCATTCCCAGACTTTTCTGGTCTGTTACCATGGCAATCCCTTGCCTCAATAGGGTCCTTGTGAACTTGTTTACCATCCCAATTATAACATTTTCAAATCCAGGCTGATTATGACAGCTCTGTGTCGCCCATCTGTGCCTGATCCGATCAGCACTTCCACAACAATGCGCCGGCAGGTCAGCGCCGCGCGCAGCGCGAGCTCCCCGCGCTCCCCGC
>NW_008692194.1:57298-62440 GCF_000695815.1 Acanthisitta chloris
GAGGGCAGGAGCTGCCTGTGAGGCAGAGACAGAGAGCAGGGGCATCTCCAGGGGGGGTTTGCCACGCTGGCATCTCCCAAATTTCTGTGAAGGGAAGGAATTTTCTGTTGAGTTTGGGTTCGTGTCCTTGTGGGATATGACGGTGTGGAGCTGCATCACCTCACTGGGGATGCTTGTGGATTAGGGGTGGAAGATGCCCCAGGGATGCAGGACTGCTGGACCACCCAGTGCCTGAGGGGGCTTTGGGTAGAGACTTTTCCCCTTCTGTTTGGTCCAGATGGAAATATTCTGCTTGGACAGGGCCTGAGGGTGGACATGGTATAGCTCAGGAAAGGTTAAAGGAATATGTGGTGTCTCCTACAGCTGACAAAACCAGAGTGCTTTGAGGCACACAAACCCTTCTGCAGTCCCCAATTGTCACAGGGAAAACCTGCCTAATTTAACAGGTTAAGCCACCAGAAAGGGCAGGACAAGGTGTGAAAAGCAGAGGCTTTCACATACCTGCCAGAGGAGAGATGGCAACACATCCCTTCATGCTGCAGGCAGGAAGGCACTGGGATCCATGGTGGAAGTTGCAGCCAAATGATTTCAGGCTAGAGATAAGCAGGTTTGGGTACAGATTTCCACCAGGGATGAGAATGGAGCCAGTGGAAGCTTCGAGCCTCAAACCCAGGACAGATATCCTTCTGGAAGGGTTTCTCCAGCAGGACTGGGCTGGGTGCAGCTATTCTGGGGCGTAGATTAAATTATGGATGATAATGGTCCCTTGTCTCTGGGTCTGGAAAAGAAAAGTACACTTAAAAGAAATAAATATGTGCTGGCTTGGCCTGTGCCAACTTGTGACTCAACCGCAACATGCGCAGAGTTCTCACAGCTCGGGAGCTTTCCAAATCACTCCGTGTTCTCAATGGCTTCATTATGAGCCTCTGAAAGAGCATTGTTAGCATCAGGCTGGGCTGGAGCCTCTGCTTCCGTCCCCTCCCCAGCCCTGGCCATCCCAGGGAATGCTGCTTCCACTGGGTTTTCCCACTGAAGATAAAGCGAGCGTGTCTGTCAGCGTGTGGCTGCTGGAGGAGGTTCTCGCCGGGCTCGACAAAACACAAAGGGCTCTGGCAGATAGCTGGGAAGGCTCAGCGGTGCAGATGGCCAGGAGACGTTCCTGAGACACCAGAGGAAAACAATATTGCTCTGGAAAAGGGCAAAACAAACCGAAACACAACAGGAATTCGCAGTCCCTCGATGAAAACACGCCAATCTCCCACGGGGATCGCGTGAAGTGGTTGAACACGGTCCTTCTTCTTTGCCTGAGGGTTGGATTTGAGGATCACGGAGTCATTTAGGTTGGGGAAAGGGCTCCAAGGTCCTTGAGTCCAACCTGAGACCCATCACCACCGTTTCAGCTGGACCACGGCACTAGCTGCCACGTCCAGGTGGTGACTTGAACACTTTCAGGTGGTGCCTCCACCTCCATCCTCCCCTTCCAATGCCTGACAGCCCTTTCCATGAAGAAATCTAGGAGTTCTTTTCCAGCCTTAATGATTCTATGCCCAGGGAAGGGGAATATTTCCCTCCCCACTCCCCCAAGCCTGGAATGGAGCATGGATTTATTCTCTCTGTACAACATCACAGGAGATTACAGACTTGAACAGGCTTCCAAAGCACCATTTCTCTCTCTTTATTCTCATCTCATTTTCATCCCATTTCTCTTTCTCTGCTTCCAATTTCCAATTCTGGAACAGCAATCGAGAGACTTTTGCTTATGAGCATCAGCAAAAGGCACCAGGAACTTACTGAGCATGCAAACAGCCAAGTTTCAGCTTTGCAGCAACATATCTCCATCCTCCTCCTGCCTGTGGTCATCCTGCCTCTCCCTGTGCTGGAAGGGAGAACTTCTGTCCTCATCCACCTCTGCCAGCCCATGTGGCTGTGGGGACCTTCCTCTTTCCATGCATGGGATTGAAAGTCCAGCCAAAGCTCCAAAAGTGATGCCTTCCATGCATGGCATTGCAAGTCCAGCCAAAGCTCCAAAAGTGATGGGCTTGGGGTGGGTTGTATGTTCAGCTCCATTTTCTGGGGCTGTTTGCCACTCAGCCCCAGCTCCATGTGGGATGTGCCCGTGGCAGACAGTTCCTGTGAGTGCCAGAGCACTGGTGCTGTACTTGGGCTTTTAATCCCACTAAGCAGAGAACATCTTTCACTCGGTTTGGAGAGACAGAGCTGAAAAAAGAAGGGCATGGAAGGCCTGGGTTTTAAAAAAAATGAGGCTGTGCATCAGGGATGGCTCTGGTTCTCCTGCTCGTGTTGGCAGTGCAGTGGCCAAGGGATGAGTTCTGCCAGGAGCCTAAAGTCCTGCCTGGAGATCATCCCCACAGAAATCCTTGGGAAGCACAGATCACACCCAGATGACCTGGGCTAGCTGTCCCTCCTGAGGGTTCATTGCACTGTGTCCCTTCTGCTTTCTGCCTCGGAGGGCAGAGGAACAGGACCCTGAACTTGGTGTGCAGCACATCTGGGGGGAGCTCCACGTGGCCGAGGGGTTTGTGGTGAGCCCAAACCTCAGGCACACATGTTGGAGAGGGTGGGTTAAAGCTTTGTTTGTTGACCAAATGATTCATCTTCCTCAGTGAATCTCTGGGCTTGAGCCAATTTCCAGTGCCTTTGAAAAACAAACCACAGTCAGTTCAGTTACCTAAGCTGATTGTTGTGTTTATTATTTAAAGCAGAAAACTCCCATTGATACACAACAGGACAGACTCCTCCATCCCTTCCAAGGGATACAGCTGTGTCCTGCAGCTCAACCCAAGCCTTGCCCTGCTCCCTTTGGTTGCTCCTCTCTGCTCTGTGCCTTCCAGGGGAATATCTCCTTCCACTGGAGCATCTCCTTGCAGCAGGGCAGGCCGAGTGTGCAAATCCAGCACGTGGCTCCAGGGCCCAGCTGGTTACATAAAGCATCCCAACAGGAAGCAAAGGCTGCCACATGACTCATGTGCTCACCATCTCCCTGGAACTGTGAATTCCTGCTTCCCTGAAAGCCTTTGGGGACTTCTCTGGAAATCCAGAGTTCAGTCTGTGCTCGGGTTCTGTGGGTCTGGGAGAGCCTGTCCGTGTTTTCCTTGGCCTGTTGGTCTGTTTGGTGACACCTCTGGCAAAGCTGGTGACAGGGCTGGGGCACTCCTGGCCCAGCCACAGCTCTTGCTCTTCCTCCTTCCCACTTAACCCATGTTGGTTTTCAAGCAATATCTCTTTGCCTCCCAAACATTGCTGCTTCCAGCTCCTAAATTTCTCAGGAGGTGATTTGCTAAAACAAGTGCTTAATATTCAACTTTCTGTATCATTCACCTGCTTCTTGATGGGTTATTATGATGGAAGGTACAACTCCATGGAGAGCTCGGAGGCTGCTGAAATTTGAGAGAGAAAAGGGGGAAATTGCGTGTGGTTACGGAGTTTTTTGCTGTGTGTGTTCGCTCCAATCTGAGCAGCATTATCATAATTTACCAGAGGAGCCGTGAAAGCTGCAGCTACAATAGCTGATGTAATTAACTGGGGAAGGGAGGCACAGGGAAATGACAGGTTTCCATTTGCAGTACAAACACTCTTCCCAAAATTACGGGTGCTCGGCAACAAATCTGACACCTGTGTAAATTCCGGAGGGATCAGGCTCTGTATTCCTCTCCAAACACAGCATGGAGGCAGAAATCAGCCTGAGCACTGGGCACGGTGCAGGGTGAGGAGACCAGGATCTGAGTGGCTCGGGGTGGCACCTCTTCAGGGTTTGGGGTATGAAATCCTAAGGCTGTGAATAAATCCTGAGGCTGTTCTGCCTTGCAGATGCTTCATGCTTTGCAAGCTCTCTTTGTTTTCTGAGAGGAGAAATGATGACCTGAAGTTGTTCCCCAGAGCTTCTGCCCAAGCCCTGACCTCGTCCTCTTCGTCCTCCTCCTCCTCCAGGCCAGGGCTGTGCAGGGCTGCTGGGCTGGAGGGTGTAGGGCAGGGAGGAGGATGCTCGGGGGATGTTCTCTGGTTGGATCTGCTTTATGGAGATGCAACAATTGCCTCCTTTGAGGGCCGAGGGAGCGAGGCAGGGAGCGGTGGAGGGATGCACGTAGCTCTGCAGAACAGCTGCCTTGCAGCCTCCAGCCTTCCCCTGCTCCCCTCTGCCCTTTCCCAGCTCTCTTACACCCTCCAAGCAACCCCTGCCAGGGCGAGGGAGTTTCTTGCAGCAGCTCTTGCTGTAACGGCAACTATTCCAAGACTGGAAACTAGGGGGAAGAGTTACACCGGGCTGGGAGCCGGCGCCGAGCAGGCAGCTGGCACTTTCTTCTGCTACCTTGTGCTTCTGCAAGCCACAACTTTGTCACTCAGCTCCTGGCTGAGCTCTCCTGCCGCAGGCTGCCCCTCTCCTCCGCCTCTCTGATGCTAGGCGGGGAGAGCATCCTTCATCCCAACCTAGGGGCGGGGAAAGGATCCACCTTGTCGGGGCGATTCTTAGAGCAGGAGGGGAGCAATGACTCAGGGTAAAGCGAAGGGAAACGGCAGAAAGTCCTGCCTGGCAGAGGAGCTGTTGTGGTTAGTGTGAGGCTGGAGAAAGGTCAGGTTGCTGCTGGCATTTCCCTGTCCGCAGGGACTTTGGCTGTCCCAGCACTCACACACAGCAGGATCAGATCCACCGGCTGGGAATGATTGCCCAAACATCAGTGGGAAGTCACTCCCTGCATCCTGTCGCTCCATCCCTTGTGCAAAGCTCCACTCCTGCTCTCTTGGAGCTCCTTCAGGCACTGCAAGGGGCTTTGAGCTCTCCCTGGAAATCTCTTGCCCAGGCTGGACACCCCTCCATGCCCTCACATGCCAAAGCTGGGAGAAAACAGCAATCCCTGAGCAGGGCCAGGGAGGGAGGTGCAGAGAGCAGAGAGAGGACAGCCAGATTCCCCCTCCCAGTTTGCACAGCCCCTCTGGAAACAGGCAAATGGCACAGCTTTGCGCTGAGCAGAATGCAAATCCAGGCTTCCCTGGATGTCTCCACATGGAGCCTTTGCCAGGGAAGTACACAGCTGCCTGCTAGTGAAATCCTCACCCATGACTGGTTAGGAAAAACACAAGATTTGGTGCTGCTTGTAAGACTTCCTCCTCCTCTTCCTCCTCCTC
>NW_008692194.1:62476-63157 GCF_000695815.1 Acanthisitta chloris
TGCAAAGCTCCTTTGCTTGGTAGACAGTTCTGCTCCTTCCAAGCAGAAGGTAGCGATGGCGACTTGGCAGGAGCTGAAAATCCTCCTTTGGATCATGAATCAGCCCCATAATTTCTGTGTAAAGGAACATTTCGGGAGGATTTATGGCATAGCATGCTAACATCGGATCTGCTTGTCACACAGCCTGTTAGAGGCTACAGATAAAAGGTTTGCAGTTTACAGCCCTGGAAAATGAGAATGAATTCCCTGCTGTGAGCACTGACTTGAGGAAATCTTCCCGGAGATTTTGCTTGGCCCTGGAGCTGCAGGAAAACAGCTCCAAGGGGATGGGGATGATCCTGGGAGTGCAAGTGATCCTAGAGCTGCGAAGAGTCAGGGAGGGAAGGCAGAGTGGAATGTGAGGAAATTGGGGAGCAAAGTTGGGTGGGAAACTTCCTGCACTGGGAAGACTTGAGAGCTCGAAAAGCAAAGATTTCTAAGGGTTGAGACGAATGGGTTAGGACAGAATAATGAGGGAGTCTGTGAGAAAATAATTAGGAAGTTTGTAAGAAAAATTCGGAAGTTGGTATAAAAAGTAGTAAGAAATTTGGAGCAAAAATGAGGAAGTTTGTCCAGAAGTAATTAGGAGGTTTGTGCAAAAATAATTAGGAAGTTTGCGCAAGAGGCATTAAGAAGTTTGTA
>NW_008692194.1:63450-63839 GCF_000695815.1 Acanthisitta chloris
TAGGAAATTTGTCGAGAAAATTAAGGATTTTGTCCCAAAAAAAGAGGAAGTTGGTGCAAAAAATGAAGCAGTTTGCAGTGAAAAAATGGGGAAGTTTTTCAAAAAATTGAGGAGTTTGCACCAAAATCTTCCAAGCCCAGAATTCCTGCGAGGGAAGAGCTGCACAAAAGCTCCGGAACATGTTTTCTCTTTCCCAGAGCTGTTTCCGAAATGTCAGTTTTATCGCCTTTTTTTCCCAGCCCTTTATGACCATATGTGTTTTTATGATATTCACAACATGCTTGTGCCACACAAGATGCAAATGCAATTTCCTGTTATAATGGCACAATATGCAGAGCAACAAACCAGGAACGAGTGACACAAAATAATGCCGAGTGGCTCCGGGGCTG
>NW_008692194.1:63877-66954 GCF_000695815.1 Acanthisitta chloris
GAATGTTCGTGGGGTTCAACCTCCTGAGCCTGCACAGGCAAGGGATGGAGGCACAGCACACAGGGAACGGCCTCAAACTGGTTTGGATTGGGAATTCTTCCCTGTCAGGCACTGATGGAGATATTCCCATCAGTTGTTCCATCCTGGGAGTGTTCCAGGTCAGGTTGGAGTGACCTGGACCAGTGGGAGGTGTCTCTGCTCATAGTAGGGATGGGATGAAATGTTCCTTCAAATCCCATCCCAAACCATCCCACGATTCCTAACCCCAAGTGGGATGTTTTCCTCCCTGTTTGGATCCAGCTCAGGGCACATCGGGGCTGAGCTGGTTGGGAATGTGATTACTCCAAGAGTTTCTTGTGGGGAAAAATCTGCTGGAAAACCCCAGTTTTGTCAAGAGAACAAATCACACTTGGCCCAGAATAAATTCCATGGAAAAAAAAGGTTTTGAAATAGAGAAGTTCATTCGAAGTTTTCATCAGCAATCTTCAAGAATTGTTCTGATGTTTTCATTATGTTGCTGTTTTCATGACAACATATTTCCACTTATCGTGTCAGAACTGGGGAAATAGAAATCTGAAATATTGATTCTTTTCTCCCTCTTTATCAGTCATTAAGGAAATTTGCAGTTATCAATCACTCCCAACATTTTATCCCCCCTGAGAACAAAGTACTTTGCCTCATCACGAAGTGATACGAGAACCTCATTGATGCCTTTGAGACTCCCCAACTGATTCCACAGGATTTCAGAGCTTTATTGACTGTTCCCAGAATCCCAAACCCTCCCAAAAATGCAGTGTTGGGTTTGCAAATTCCCACAGGCAGTGCTGGCACATGCTCCCAGGATCAATACTCCGGGATGAGCAATATGGATATCAGCTCAGAAAACACAAAACATCTGAGAGGGAATTTTGCAAACCAGATCAGAGAGTCCCGAAATAGGAAGAGGTGGGGAAATCCCATTTCCTGAGGCTCTTTCAACACATCAGGGACATTTCTTTCCAGCTGGGAGCAAATGCCACAGTGTTCTCCTGCCTCCCGAAGGGTAAAGCTGGAGTTTGGGCTGGTCCTGGCCGGGACCTTCGGTGAGCTGGGAAAAAAAGGGAATAAACAGTCATTGTCCTTAAAATATTCATCCCTGGGCTGCAGACTGACATGTGTAGTGGTTGGGAGGAAAACATTCCTCGGGGCTTCAGCCGCCTGCTTTTGGCTGGGGTCGGGATTACTCATGGAATAATAAATGCCCATGAATTATTTACAGGGTTCTCATGTAATACACTGGAAGACAATTCCCTCCTTGCCACGACGCAGTTTGACTCTGTCCCAGCTCGCTGAGATGCTCCTGCCCCTGCCCCTGCTCTCACACCTCGGAGTTCCAGGGCCAGGAATCCCCATGGACACCAGGTGTGAGCTGCCTGTGCCAGCTGTGAATCCAGGATTTAGCATTCCAGCAGCACTGGCAGAACTGGGAGTGCAGGGAGCTCCCTGTGCCCTGCCTGGCCTGGGGTGCAGCAGGAGGCACAGGAGCTGCACCCACCCCCTGCTCCTGTTCCTGCCTGGAAATGGGAATTTTGCACAGCAAACCCCGGTGGAAAGTGCAGTGATTCCCTCCGAGTGCTGCTGGAATTAAACCCAGGAAGTGGGATTCAAATTGAGCATCTCCTCCTGGCACAGGGTGCCCAGAGAAGCTGTGGCTGTTCCATCCCAGGCAGGGGTGGATGGGGTTTGGAGCAACCTGGGCTAGTGGAAGGTGTCCCTGCCCACGGCACAGATGATCCTGGAAATCCCTTGCAGGCCAAATCTGGGATCCTATGGCACAGCACACCCACTCTGGACCTGGAGGTGGGTCCATGGATGGGTCTTTCCTCCCCCTGCCCTCCCAGACCCCCCGA
The DNA here is from genome assembly GCF_000695815.1 of Acanthisitta chloris. Taxonomy (NCBI): domain Eukaryota; kingdom Metazoa; phylum Chordata; class Aves; order Passeriformes; family Acanthisittidae; genus Acanthisitta; species Acanthisitta chloris. Next base: position 65,767 of record NW_008692194.1, read on the forward strand.
GCCCCTTTCCAGCACTGTAAGTTGGGTCTGGATGTGTCCCACCACTGTCCCCACCAGCAGATTTCTCGGGGTGGCAGATGAGGTGGATGGTGCTGGTCCTGGGGTGATGCCCAGTGCAGGTCCAGCCTGGCATGGGTGGGTGGCACCAGGCAGAGCCACACCAGACTCCAAGCTCCAAACGCTGCCGAATGCTGGGAACGTATGGATTTAATATTTAAACGGAATTGACAGCTTCAAAATTTACCACTCAGACTCAGGAAATTAATTGAGTTTTACTCCTCCACAAACATTCCTGAATCACATGGGGATGGAGGCAGACAATTAATTAGGAGCCGTTTCCGTGGGGTTTGAGGGATGCACCTCCCCGTGGGAGGAATTTGGGATCTGCTCCCTCCCCTGGGCAGGGCTGGATGAGGATCTCCCTCCCGGACGGATAAATAATACACAGAGGGATTTTTCCCCCAATGTGTGCAATATCGCGTTGTCCTAATTTAGGAGCTTTTGTATCTCCTCATAAAGAGCCTGAGAACAAGAGGATTAAGGGAAAAACTCTTTGAAAATCAGAGCCCATGTTATTGCTTCTTGATGGCCTAACAATTCAGATCTAATTGATCACGGCATTAATTATACATAATCTCTATGTACTCGGGGAGCCTTGTGGGATATTTCTAATCAAATTAGAACTAATTCAAAGCAATCTGACATTACAGAGTGTTTTGTCTCTATTTTAGGACAGGGAGTCAGGGGATATGAAATGCATATTACATCTTGATCCGAGTGCACGCACTGGAAAAAGGGCTCTAATAGAATCCCTTGCAGGCGGCAGTGATTACAGCACGGGGCTCGCTCGGAGGGGGCTCAGCTGCATCCAGCGGGGAGAGGAATGAGCTGCCTGGAGTCAGCACAGCCCGGACTGGGATGTCAGGGGCAGCACAGGCTGCTCCAGCCTCCGTCCGACCTGCCCTGCAGATCAGGCTGTGATCAAAGCCTTGATGATGTGAACATTAGCGATCGCAGAGCTGCTCATCATTCCGCGCGGGGAGATGCGCTGATTCCCTCGGAGCAGGGAGGGGAGAGCGGGGTGAAAAATAGCCGAAAATTGCAGGGCTTACCTCCCATTGTATGAGTGCCAAAACCCCCACCGAGAGCCAAGGGCTGCGCTGTGCTGCTCACCTGGGCTGGACCAGC
>NW_008692195.1:0-251 GCF_000695815.1 Acanthisitta chloris
TAAAATAAAATGTTATTTTATATATGTATATGTACACAGTCTCTCCATGGATACCTCTCTCCATCCATCCCCGTGGATGCTTGGCACCCTGTGCCCGGCTCCGCTCGTGTCGTCCCGTGGTGAAGCGTTTCTGAGCGTGCCGTCGCCCTGAGGCTCCTCCAAACCCTCTGGGGCCCCTCAAATCCTCCTCTTAATCCTTTGAGGCCCCCCAAACCCTTCTCCAAATCCTCTGGGGCCTCCCCAAACCCTCT
>NW_008692195.1:317-3068 GCF_000695815.1 Acanthisitta chloris
CTGGACTCTGTGTATATTAATGACTGTGTCTCGTGACGTTCTTACAAGCTTGGTGTATAGTGATTTACCCAAACCTCTGATTTTTAGTTGGATTTTTGATTTTTTTATTTTATTTTCCACCCCTGGATTGCCCCCACTTGCCCTTGCCATTAGATGCACTGCAATATTTTGGGGTCTATCGTTTTGTTCTCTCCCCCTGAAGGCTGTGAGCCCCTTTTTCCTTCCCTCAAAATTGCTCTTTCTTGCCTCGTTGGTGGTTAGCCCTTTCCCTCCCTGTCTTGCTCCTTGCCCATAAAGTTAAATATATATTTTTAGGGCAAAGGCTGTATCATTGCACTGATATTTGTTGGTTTCCCCTTCGGTCCTCCCAGCCAGGTTTTTGTCCCTCCTTGGTTTAGCAATGCAAATGCTTCAGGATCTTGTATGTTGGACATTATTATTTTTTTTTTCTGTTACAGTTATTTATATAAAAAATAATTTATCAAAAAGGAAAACTTTAAAAAAAAATAATCTAGTCTGTCTTGGAACTTGTTTACCTTGAAATTACTGGAATCTAAATGTTTGAAAGTGTTGAAGCACAAACATGTATCATCTCTGTATATCTGTTCTTCTGTACTAAAGCACTCGAGTGACTAAATAAAAGCGATCTCCATCCCTAGTGCAACTGAGGGCTGTGCTGTGCCACTTGCTCAGGGATCTGAAAAACAGAGGAAAAACATGGGGAGATACTCCACCCAACCCCATACACCTCCAAGGGAGGGATCCTGGTGTGGAGATGCCAAAACTCCCCTGAGGAATGTCTTTGGAAAGGAAAAGAAGCAGACAAGTCATCCAACTGCATTTATTTCCTTCAAAAATAGGTGATTTCTTAGTACAAAATACCATACAAGTGACTTAGCTGGGCATTAAAAAATAGGAGATAAGGAGGGGGGAGGAAAAATGGCATTTTTGCTACTGCATTTGGGATAGACAAATGAGCTTCCCACGTGCTCTCTCTGCACCCTGGCTGGGCTGGGAGGGAGTCACAGCTTCCAGCTTGGACACAGGCACGAGCAGAGGCAACCAGAGACACATAAAACCTCTTTAAAATACCTCAATCCTCCCCAAAAGGGCAATGCTGGGGGGGGAAGAGCAGCCCCATTCCTAGCCCCTCACCATTCCCTCTGGGCTGGTTGCATGATCAGGCTCAGGGAGTGCTTGGGAAGGTTCAGGACCTGAGTAACTCACTGGAGGTGTCACTGTTTCCCCCCCAGTGTGGGTCTTTGTACCACAAATAAAAGCAAAAATAAATATATTTGACACGGGCACTTCAGGTAGGGCCTACAGATAAACACAGCCAGGGTGCTGCAGGCTGAGGTGCTGGGGATGGAGTTGGGTGTTTGGCTGGACTCATCCCAAGAAAAGCTGCTCTGACCACATCCAATTCCCTAAAAAAATAGGCTTTCATTCCTTACAAACCCTGCCAGGAGGGAGAGGGGCTCTGCAGACCCCTCAGGGTGATTTTATCTCTACCAGCCTGGAGACCCTGGGGATCCCAGGGGAAAACCCCAAATCCTTCACTTTAGTCTCTGCCTGGATGATGTTGTGGGTGGCCACATCCAGGGATGGCCAAAAACCCCCACAAATGCCCTCAGGATTCTGCTGGAAATGAAAACCAGAACACATACATATGTATCTATATAAAGCTACATCTATAGATAGAGATCTGGCACTGTCTATAGATCTATATATAGATCTATCTATCTCTCTAGATACACATATCTAAATATCTGTATATCCCTAGAGAAACATATATATCCAAATATAGCTACAGATATTTCTCTATCTAGATATAACCATATATAGATACATATAAAAACACACACACATTATATATCATCAATCAACCCTCAAAGAGTGATTTAGCTGCTTACTAGCTACCTTGGAGGAAAAAAACCCTCACATAAAACCACAAAAGGAAGAGTTTCCTCAGGGAGGACCTGACTGGGTTCAAGTCCAAGGGCAGAGCAGGGTCAGGGCACATGGATTGAGCCCCTGGAGGATGCCTAAAGGCTGGGAAAGGGGTGGAATAGGGAATCACAGGTATTCTTGCCCATGCAGGCACAGAGGTAAACACAGCTGCCAAGGGGGGCTTGACCTGTGTAGGACCTACACAAAGTCAGAGCATCCCCAGAAGTGCTCAGCTTGGGGTGGCGACTGCCTTGGGGGGACATGGGCCACCCCCTTGGTCCCAGGGGACAGTGCTCACATCCAGGGGTGCCACAGGATGGTGCGGTCTCAGGAGACCTCTGCTCACACCCTCCTGCAGCTTGGGTGGTCCTGAAAATGGACAGACAGCCAAGCAATACAGGAGGCCCACGGCAAGCGCGATGGGGATGGAAGTTGGGCAGAACCCTGTGGAGATGCCCCCAACCCTACAGCCCCCAGATCTGGCAGGGAGCTCCCAGTGTAGCGATGCTGATGGGAGGATCATCCTCCTCCTGCCTGCTGAGAGGGCAGCGAGAGTTTGGCAGGTGCCTGTGGCACCCTCAGAAGAGGCAGGAGCGCCGCAGGTGCCGTGCCCGGCTCAGCTCGGCCTCCAGCGCGCGGCTCATGCGGGTGGTGGTGAGCCTCATGCTCTGGGCAGCCTCCACAGCCTGGCTCAGAGACCAGTTCAGCTCCTCCAGCTCCTCCAGCTCCAGGCTCAGGCAGTGGTGGTGGCCAGCAGCACGTGCCCAGGGGGGATGCTCTGCCCACCGGTGCCCCGTGGTG
>NW_008692195.1:3134-3491 GCF_000695815.1 Acanthisitta chloris
GTAGCTGGGAAGAAGAAGGGGACAGGGGCTCAGTGGCTGTGCCCTCCTGGGGCTCTGTGCCCCCACTCCACCTTGCTTTCCTCCCTCTCATCCATCCTCACCTCCCAGCACCATTCCCCTACGCACAAACCCTCCCCAAAGGAGCTGGTGGCTGTGCCACCCCATTCCCACCCAGTGCCTGGGCTCTGTGTGTCCCTAGGGTGGGCACAGCCCCTCCCAGGCTCACCCTGCACCCCTGGGGGATGTTCACCCCCTCCAACCCCTCCTCCCCACCGCAGAGCATCCTTACAGCACGGAGGGGGTGTAAGGCACGAGGGGGACGGGCGCGAGGCAGACGGTGGCAGTGGTGGCAGCAGG
>NW_008692195.1:3674-4987 GCF_000695815.1 Acanthisitta chloris
AGGCAGACGGTGGCAGTAGTGGCAGCAGGACTGGCTGCCAAGTACCAAAGTCCAGGCTGCTCTGGCTTCTCGGCTCGGGGACCAACACGGGAGCCTGGGGGGGATGTGTCACCAGGACCACTCTCTGCTGCAGGGAGGAAGGTGGTTAGCTGTACCGAGGGGTGTCAGATGTCCCCAGGTGAGCCCAGGCCCCATGCCACACTGGGCAGCCACAGCTGGGTGGGAACACCTGTGCCTGCAGGTGGCACCTCTGGCTGTCACTTGTGTCCCCAGGCAGTGTGCCGGGGGATGAGGGCTGTGCCCTGTCCCCCCACCCCAGCCCCAAAGCAGGGATCACCCTCGTCACCCACCGTGTGTGGCTCTGTGCCTGCTGCCAGGTGCAGGGTTACCCATGGGTGCTCGGCAAGTGGGGCAGCGCGTCCTCCTCGGGGTGCTGTGCTGCCAGGTGGCATTGCCTGGCCAGAATCCAGCTATGGAGAGAGGAAATTGGGAGTGTCCCATGCAGACCAAGCAAGGGGTGTTTGGGAAGAACAGAGTGGTTTGAGGGAGCAGCTGGGATGGGAAGCAGGGGGTTTTCCCTGCAGGGGCTGCTGCAAAGGTGGGCACTGCATTGGCACCCACAAGAGCTTCCCACTGCTCCCAGTGGCTACAGCCCCAGGGCAGGGGACACTGGCCAAGGGGTAGGGTAATAAGGAATGGGCTCATCCCTCCCTCCTCCCCAAGCCTCTACGGTTAATTAATTAAACTCATCAGCAGCTCTGTTAGCAGGTGGTAAGGGAGGCCAGAAGGGGCTGAGGCTGCTCCAGGGGCGACACTCACCTGGTGAAGTCTTGCTCCTGTGACACTGGGGACACCCCGGGGTGCCTGGCTCCTCTTGGGGTGCTGGGGCAGCTCGTGGTGAGCCTGCCTGGTACCGTGTCCCTGCCAAAACCCAGTGTGAGCATGGCCAGGGACCCCAGGGTGGGGGTGTCCATCCTCAGCTCCCATCACTGACTGACACCAGCACCCACCTGTGTACTGTCCCCGGAATGTCACCATGCCTGGGGGGTTCCCACGGGGCTTGTGCAGGGAGGGGATTGCCTGGGGCTCAGCAGGTGAGGGATCTGACTCGGAGGCTGTAGCAGAGGACAGGGAAGCAGGGTGGGATCCAGTGGGTCCAAGCCCCAGACCTGCAGGACAGGGCTGAGCACTACATGGAACCACAGGAACCCACAGTCCCACAGCTCCCCAGCACCCCACTCTGTTCAAGGAGAGGAAGCAACATGCAGAGAGGAGTGTGTCCCACTGTCCCCTCCATCCCCATCCCACTGGGG
>NW_008692195.1:5057-5331 GCF_000695815.1 Acanthisitta chloris
ACTGGGGTGCCACTTACTGAGGTCCATCTCTGGCCTGTCCCGTGGCAGCGATGCCGACCTGCCCCTCCGTGTGGGTGTGACTCCAGGGCCTGCCCTGCCCCGTGCTGGGGTTCTTAGCTCCCTGCAGAGAGGGGACAGAGATGCTGTCACCACCCTGACCTATTGGTCCCCACAAGCCCAACCTCTCCCTGGGGCTGGGGTTGTTCCCATGCCCATTGGACACACTGTTGCCCTCCACATCTCCCCCACCTCCCTCCTGCCACCTACCCAGAGG
>NW_008692196.1:0-13864 GCF_000695815.1 Acanthisitta chloris
GGAGAACCGGGAGTGACCGGTACCCGCACCGGAGTGACCGGTACCTGCACCGGAGTGTGTGCGGCTTAGCGACCACTGCGGCACCGGAGAGAGCCCGGAGTGCCCGGTACCTGCACCGGAGAGAGCCCGGAGTGCCCGGTACCTGCACCGGAGAGCCGGGAGTGTCCCGCACCTGCACATCCCGTGCCCGGACAGTGTCCCGTACCTGCACAGCCAGTGCCCACAGGGTGTCCGGTAACTGCAGCAGCTGGTACCTTCCCCCGCAGCCCCCGGTCCCGGTCCCTGCGGGCACTGCCGCCCCCGAGCTGCTGTCCCTGCCCTGGTGCTGTATGTACCGCGGGAGCTGAATCAACGCCCGGTATAAATGTTTCCCCACTGCCGCGAGCTTTAATTACCACCAAAGCCTCACAGCCTGCCAGCAAGTGTTGTTTGTCCAACAGAACTACAAAGGCAGCTCATGGTTTTGGACACAAGCTTCCCTGCATGGTTTGTCAGGCAATTCTGCTCTTCACGTCACTGAAATAGTGCCCTGGGTGGCCCTAGCAGCCTCAAAGTGACATTAACTCTTCCCATGCAATTATATTTTAGTGGTGCCTGTTTTGTGTGGATTTCAAAGCACTTAGGCAAGAAAATGAGTAAGATGATCAAGACTGTACAGTCAGTCCAGAGGAGAGCAAAAGATAGACTTGCACAAATTCACACTGCAGGTTTGTGCTTGCTCCTAGTCCACACCAGAGTGTTTCAATGCTAACTCTTTCAGCACCTCACGTAGCAAGAGGAGTTGAAGCACCAAAAGAGGTTGCCCAAAGAGGCTGTGAGAAATTTCATCCTTGAAGATGTTCAGAACTTGACAAGGCACTGAGTAACTTGCCTAACTGAAATGAGCCTTGCTCCAAGGAGGAGGTTAGATCATGGACTCCAGAGAGCCTTTCCATCCTGAATTTTACCTAAGATTAGGTAAATTGTCAGTATTGGCCCAAGCCAGAGTTGACTTACAGATGAACTCTGTGCTCCTTGTGAACAGTTAGACCACTTAATGTAGATGTAGATAACCTTTGCATAGGCTCTGTATCTGTCCTAGGCCATGGCACCTTCTGCAGAATATTTTATAGATAATCTTGGTACAGGCTATATACTTGCCCATGAAGTATTTCCAAGGTCATGCCTTGTCTGCAATATATCCTAGGGAACTCCACCACCCGTGTCCTGGGCTCTGGCCAAGCCTTGACCTCGGTTGTTCAGAGGGGAGAACCACCCCAAAAAACCTGCAAGCTATTTTTAACTTGCTAATGTGGCCCATAAAAGCTGGACCCTCTTGCAGCAACTTTGGACACCTCAGTGCCGAGTGGACACACTGTGTAGGACTTCCCAACTGCTGGGAAAGGCTCTCCAAACCCTCGCTGCACCCAGGGGCTCCCCAGCGACTGCAGGTCTGGGGGATGGGGAAGTATTGGGGCAATTGATGATGTATCTTTATTAATCACTGTTATTTCCTGTGTGTAGTAATGATTAGGTGCATTAGCTTTCTTACTGTCTTTGTTGTTTGTGCTGTTTGTATCAGAGCTTTGTAAACGAACTGTATATGTAAATATATTGTTCATTTTTCTATTATCTTAAAACACCAATAGTAAAATTAGCCTATTCTTCCCGTTGGTGTCTGTGTCATTTCTGTCACCCCCGTCAACTGGCAGAACAGCACCTTAAATATTTCATCCACTTGAAACATACTTTAGGCCAGAATAACACAGATGAAGCAGCAGTTTGTCTGGAGTAGCTCAGGGTCCTTGTTGGAGTTACAGCCCCAGACATACCCCTCTGCACACCTCCTCAGGAGTCCTTTGGGCTGATAACTCAGGAGTCCTGAGTTATGCTGATGTTTAACCTCTTTGCTGGCAATACCTCCACTCCAAGGCATCTTTTATGGGTGCTTGAATATTTTAATAATATAAAAAACAAGTAGCAGCTGGAAATATTAGAAGACCTATTTATTATACCATTGGCATCATCTTTACTGCAAGTCTCTCAGTTTTTGGTTATGCTGTTTGCTTTAAATCTTAATCATAGTGAAAACCTAGTGCTAATAAAATAATGAGAGTTCTTCCATAAGAAATCAACTATCAATTCATCATTCCTTTATCAGAACAGATAAAAAATACAAGTGAAACACTAAGGCTTTCCCTAAAGCTTCCCATAAATTGTGTAATTAGCAGAAATGGTGGTTCTGCTTGAATAATACACAAAAAGATGTCCAGCTGTGAACAGAAGCCAAATTTTATCAGTACCTACTTAATCCAGCAGTGAGTACAGTATTGCAAGGTAAGATTTGCCTCCCACATGCAGCAGATTAACCACACATTCAGTGTTCTCTGCCATACCTACACTTCTCTGCACATAGAGCATGTTAAACACTGGGCAAAATATTTTCCTGCTTTAAACATTTTGCTTATTAAGAGGAAACAAACTCAGAAACAACATTAACACTCAGCAGTTTCAGACAGAAAGCAGTCATTTTAGCAATACAGCCTTTGCTTACAAAGTGTTCAATCAAATGCTACACAAATCAAATGCTCAAGGTTAAATTCAGGTAAAACCAGTAATTTTTACTGATAAAGATTTTGCTGCCTATGTAGCATTGCTTAAAAAAATTGTCAAATTATAGTAAATTAAATTTACAAAACATAACAAGTCTGTCAGTTATCCTGAAAAACATGAGTCTATGCTTAAATTCTCCAAGGGCTCATATTGTTCTGGCAATACCTCACTTATGTTGTAAGTGCTGTTCTTCAACATTGTGCAACAAAATCCAAAGTACTCTTGGAAGGTGTTTGTGATGATCTCTGTTTTTTTTCTTTCATCTACAAAATGGTGATAAAAGCACAAATATCAAGACAAATGTTGACCCAAAGCAGTGCACATTTATAGAACACCTCTCAGCAGACAAACAGTTGCCACTTAAGTGTTCCTGTGGTATCCAAAGCACCACAGCACCTCTGTGTGAGGGATCATCCATGGGGAACTGCCCATGGAGACTGACACAAACCAGTGCCAGGAAAGAGGCTGAACAGAGACAACACCAATTTCCTGATAAACACAGGGACTAATTCAGTCCCTAAATTACACTCTTGTTCTCTTTGAACCCCGTCAGGGGGCACTGAAAGGTTCTGAGGCTCTCTGGTATTCCCCACTTTAGCTCCCTCTCCCTAAGCACAAGCCCTGATGGAATTACATCAGAGCCCACTCTGGTGGTAGTGTGCACAGCACTGAGCTGACACAGCACAGCCCCATGGGCGCAGATTCGGGGAGCCTCTCTCTTTTTTGGCAAGTCATGGGCAAAGGATGAAAACTGAGCTCACAGCATATACAATTAGCAGAAAATGAAATTATCTACCTGCAGCTGTAACCTGTGGTACTTCTTGGAAAGGTCAACACTGGTCCGACCCTTCTGAAATGGGTAAGACCACAGAATTAGGTTCCAGTGATTACCCATCTTTTTCACTCCATTCAAGAGACACTTAATTTCTTCAGCTGTGAAATCTTTTCGGGTTCTTCTCTTGTTCAAAGTCCTTGTGCTCATGTCCTGGGAACACATTTCATTGTTCTAAAAATGTTTATTTTGATCCAATTAAAACCCATGCAAATTTCCATGCTATTCTGCATGTGGCAGTAATGCCTCACTGACAATACAGCTGTCAGCAGCTGTACAGAAATGATCACACTGTGAGCTAACAATGCATTTTGCCTGTCATCTTTCCCTTCCTTTCTGTGGTGCTTACATAGTTTACACCTTTAGTAGGTTTATTCCTGTAGGTTTCTGTTACTTCTCTGCTGTGCAGATTCTCATTAGTACAGGAAAATCATACCTCCATATCAGTTATTCAGGAAAGACTGTCAGTTAAAAATGCTTAACTCAGGGATAAATCACTATGACTGGAGCAGAATCTTTTTAATACGGTTCATTTTGCTATTGGGCTTCTCTTAAAGGTGACTTGAAAAGAGATGATGTAATTCACAGTGCTTTTCTTTGGACATCTATAAATATGTGAGTGTATGATTAGGCTTTGCACAACTCACCACAGCTTTCTGAAGTGAATGTTCGCAATCTTGTAAGTGCTGATGTTGCTGGTTGTACATTTCTTTGACTCCCTGTCTCCTCAAGTTAGCATCTTGAGTCTTTTGTAAAGCTATGAAATTGTGAACAAGGAGGCTTCTTGGTTACTTTGCCTGATATTTACTGTCAAATGGATCTTTTTCTCATAACTGATGTTAACATAGGAGGATTATTTATGGATTGGAAGCAACTAGCAAGTAACAGTATTATTGATGTTTAATTCCAATGACAGAAGGTACAAGAGTGTATTTAGTTCTTAGCCATTTCTCTCCAAGGGCAAGCTTCCTTCACTGCCCCAACCTCAATGCAAACCCTGATCTTTAAGCTATGCACATTAGAGAAAGAATCTGCTGGTAATACTCACACTTCTCACATGCAGGGATCAAGCTGTAGTTGTCAGTCCACATATTTTTACTATGCTCATCTCTGCCTGAAGTATTAGGTTTGGATTTTCTCTTTGGAGTCAAAAGAATACCTTAAAAAACCAAACAAAACAAAAAAAAGCATTATGCATAGATTCAGCGATTCATATAGTCATACATTGTTCAGGGGCTGGAATGGAGCTTAGAGATGATTCAGTCCCAACCCCCTGCCCTGGGCAGGGACACCTCCCACCAGAACAGGTTGGCTCAAGGCTTTAGCCAACCTGGCTTTGAACACTGCCAGGGTTGGGGCAGCCACAGCCTCCCTGGGCAACCCGTGCCCCCTCACAGGAAAAACTTCGGCCTAAGGTATAACCTAAATTTCCCTCTTTCAATTTATCCCCATTGCTCCTTGTCATGCAGTTCCTAATGAAGAGTCCCTCTGCAGCTTCCCTGGAGCCCCTTCAGATCCTGGAAGGTGCTCTGAGGTCTCCACACAACCTTCTCTTCTCCAGGCTACAGGGACATCTTTCGTAGAAATAAAACAAACCACAAAACACAGGTAATGTTTTAGGAATTAAAAGCCACCTTTGAAGTCATACAGCTATCTGCTCTTGGAAAAAAGACTGGAAAATTCAGTTTACTTTAGAAAATGTTTACTTGCTAAAGAAAATGTATAACTGTAATGGGCTCTTGAGATGAAATAAAGTTGTTTGGTTTGGGTTTTTTAAAATTTAAAATATCTTTGTGACTATCACAGACAAATTAATTAATTTCTGAATCTGGAGGGGAAAACATATAACCAAATTTAAAAATCAACCTACTAGCTTTTACTGGAAATTAATTAACTAAAATAACCATGTAAAAAAGGCTTTTGAAAACAGAATACTAGAATTCCTGAGGAGTAGGCTGATTTCTCCAAAGGGAATGGACTTCAAAGGAATAATAGTTTTAGAGTTTAGAGAACTGCTTCAGCCTACTTGAAAAATATCTGGGTATCAGTCACAAGAACAGTGCTGGTTCCTAGCTGATGAATGTAGTTATCCTGCAGTTGAAGCTCTGCAGGTACCCATAACGACCACACTCTGAAAAAGATCCCTGGTGAAGTCCTCAGCAGAGCTCCCAGCAGGAACACAGACAGGTACAATGGAAGAACATGGTTCTAACTGCATAACAGACTGATGAGGAATCCGGGAACAGGCACTGCACTTTGTTCTCATCCTGACCACACCTCTCTAGTTTGAAAATGAATGCCACAAAACTGAAAAACAGCAGTTGTCGTGGAAATAACCCTGACAGGATTCAAAGCAGGATCCACACAGCAAGTACCAGATAACTCTGCGGTGAAATAATGTGTATCACGCAACTTCGTGACTATAGAGTGTGCATTTTCTGGCCTGTTAATATACAGATTGCTCACAGAATATAGAGACAAAGAAACCCCAAAACCTCATAATTCCCTATCCACGGCCTCCCATGGTAAAGTTCTGCAAAAGAACTAATACACAGTAAGGGCTTTTTGCATTAATTTCTCTTACTTTGGAAAATATCCTTTTGGCTCCTGAAAGTTGATATTTGTGTATGCAGTCTGTCCTTTGCTGGGGTCAGCAGTATGTCTGGAAAATATAAGATGGACACCAGTACAAATGTCAGTAAGCAATAACTGTTTCATTTTCAAAATGCCTCCTTCAACCCAGAAGAATATGGGATGTGCTTTTACTCAATTCATTAGGAATTACAAACATCTTAGTATGCAGTATTAGAATGAAATGACCTTGTTATGATGTCACACATCCATTCACACTTATTTCAGCTTAATACATTCCCTTCTCTTAGTACTTGAGCACTTCTGGCAAACATGCCAGAGTCTCTTCAAGCCCATAATGAGGATCTGTCACCACTGCCAAGGAATGCACAAGAGTCTCAAAACAACAGTGGCCCGTTCTGATCTCACTTGGTACAAACTGTTGGCAAATCAAATTAACTGAGTGAGTTTAAAACAGCAAGGCAACCAGAATCAGACCAGAAAACGTTCAGAATTGCAAACAGAGTTTAAAACAATAGTTACACCTGCTAAAACCCAACTGATAATTACCCTGCTGAGCTGTGCATCTGGTGTTGTCATAACCAGCCCATTTGCGAAGGTCCTTCCTGTATCTTTCTTCAGCTTCTAGAATGACTTTGTGATGGTCACACTGGTGTGGACAACTTTGTAACATCTTGGTAAATGTTTTACTGTTGAAAGACAGTCCTTCTGCTGTACAACCTGGAAAGCAATAGGATATTGTAGGACCAACAAGCAGAAAACAACAGAACTCAAGTCCAGTGGTTCCTTTTGCTCACTTGGACCTATAATTTGATCTCCAGTTTGCCACATACATACAGTTTTATAGTATGTTAAGGGGTTGGAATGGACCTTAGAGATCACCCAGTCCCAAGCCTCTGGGCAGGGACACCTCCCAGCAGAACAGTTGCTGAAGGCTTTAGCCAACCTGGCTTTGAACACTGCCAGGGTTGGGGCAGCCATGGTTCCTTTTGCTCACTTGGACCTATAATTTGATCTCCAGTTTGCCACATACATACAGTTTTATAGTATGTTAAGGGGTTGGAATGGACCTTAGAGATCACCCAGTCCCAAGCCTCTGGGCAGGGACACCTCCCAGCAGAACAGTTGCTGAAGGCTTTAGCCAACCTGGCTTTGAACACTGCCAGGGTTGGGGCAGCCACAGCCTCCCTGGGCAACCTGTGCCAGTGTCTCATCACTCTCACAGGAAAATCTTCTTCCTGATATCTAATCTCAATTTCCTTCTTTCAATTTATCCCCATTACATCTCTAAAGATGTTTCATTTTTAAGTATCTTCTTGAAAACACTTCTTGCTTTGTACTTTCTATCCTGCAAAATAAAAGAAGGGTTTTCAGTGTTTCATGGTACCAAGTTCTACTGTACTTCAGCTGCAGAGGTACTGAATGAGGCACAGATCCTCCACAGCAGGACAAATATCAGTAGGATGGGAAGAACCTCAGTTTCCTTTGTGCATTTATCCAGAGGCCAAAATATAAGATATGTCTTTGCTATACTTTGAAACTTCCTGTTGTAACAGTGACCTGTATTAACCTGAAAAAATGCTAAGTCTAGCTTAGGATGAATTCCCTCCCAGGAAGCCTTCCTGTTTGTTTTTGAGGACAGTACCAGGACAATTTATGGTTTAGCTACTCTTGGGTGTTCTCACAGTTACATCAGCTGAATAAGAACTTGTGTGAGGAATCATAAGGGCACAGGTACATACCTGCAATGTTCTAACTAAAGCTCAGGTTGAATTTAGTTTGACAACTGGGATAAAAATAACATTCAAAGGTGGGTTATGGGCTGCTTTGAGTGTTTGTTGTTGTTGTCTGGGTTTTGTTTTGGTGAGTTTTTATTGTTTTACTGGGTTTTTTAATAAAGAAGCACAGGCCTGATGACCAAATCCACTTACAAATCCTGAGCACCAGCAGCATTCTTATGACCAACCGACTGACAGAGCAAACTGAGGAAGTAGAACTGAGGTAACTGAGGGCTGCAGTAATGCGTTACCACAAGACTCACTGCCTGTACTGAATAGCAGTGAGGCAGAGAGAACAGAAAGGCTGCAGAGTACTTAGGAGGCTTACCAGGAGAATAAATGAGGGAAATGAGCAGGGCTACATGTTCTTGCTCCCTCTGCAATCAGAGAAGGGAGGAAAGCACCTGCTCCACAGCATTCTTGTAAGGAATGTGTCAGTTTCTAAGCTATTGTGCATCCTCTTTGTACCCACTAAGATCCATGGACCAAAGCTACAATGTGTAAGCTTTAGTTCAGTATTTACCTTTGATTTGAGAGGCAAAAAAAGGGAAGGATGCAGTGAAGACTTACATAATAGGTAACCCAACAGATGTGTTAACACTTCTGTAATGTCAATCCACTCACTGCATTGATTAAGGCTTCTTTATGCACTCTGGAAAGAAAGACCTAAGACAATATTTACCTGAACACCTCAAATCTGACATTTTATGGGATGAAGATGTAGCTGCAGTACTTCTGTCTTTCCCAGTTTTCTCTGAGTAGAATGAACCTTGATCTAAATGAGGAAGGAAAAACCCACTAAGAAAATGTAACCTGTGCATGGTAACCATGCATCAGTGTACCCACACTCAACTGCATTTGCTATCTGTAGATTACTGAAGTTTAATTAACCTAACAGCAGAAAGTCTAAACGAAATTCTACATTTTTATAAATCCAGAATACTTATGCTCAACTCAGTGCTCCTTCATTGCTCTCCCATAGATATGACTTCAACTTGAACACAGCAAAACAACCCTGGGAACTTACAGTGCTTTGGATTCTGCCTGGAATCAGATGCTGAAAAATGTGATGCACTGGAATAATATATACTCTCAGATTAAATAGGTCTAACTTGGAGACCAGCTCATCACCTGTAAAGCTACTGCTCTGGCAAGCACTAATCTAATTAATCGATCAATCAAACAATAATATAATAATAAATAATAAAAATTATAAATCAACAGGAAACTAAATTATGAATAAAAGTCTGATTGAACAGATCCCAATTCTGAAAGAAATGTATCAGACTAAGAGCAATGCAAGTCTGACAACCATTTCTTTCAGACACATGTTCGATGTGCAGGAACAGCTTCAGGCAGAAGAAGCTCACACAGGTAGGTCTGTCCCCAGGCCTACAGGTACAGAACCAAACCAGCACCTTGTGCAGTCTCTGTTCATGGCTTTCACTGCTCAGCACTGACTGCACTCAGACGAAACTTGAAACACTAACCTGTGATACATTGGTTCGAATAGTTAACATCAATTGAAAAAAGAAAGCTAAAACATGTATTAAAAGTAAAGTAGAGTGAATATTCTCCTGGTAAAATTGTGTATAATTTAAAAATGCAATGCTGTGCAAAACAGTTGAAGGATACTGTACATAATGTATTCTCTCACCTAATGAGATGTTAACAACCGGTGAAAAGTAGTGATAAAAGCACACAAAACTAATTAACATCTCATTAAGGACAAAATCATCTAAGAGAGGAACACATTTAGCTATTTGTACCTGAAGTGCATGTCTGTCTTCCATTTCTAACAGCCTCTGCAGGTTGTCTAAATAACTCTTTGCTGGGAAGATCAAAATGTGAAGACATTAAAAGGAATTACATTTCACAACATACATTTACCTGTCCATTAACACACACATTCCAAAGGCAAAACAAAGAACAGATTAAATATACAAAACTCTAAAGAAATTATTCTAAAGATCCCAAGTAACTGCCCATATGGAATCATCCAGCACGTGTTAAACACCTGCTCACCAGAGAGCTGTGATAAGCATCCCTGGCAGTGTTCTGCTTTCCAGAGTGATTGGCAATTCGCCTCATAGGAACATTACTTAATGCACATAAAACTCTCACAAAGCCTTCAAAACACTGCAGCCTTCACCAATTTTTTGGCAGCAAATGCTCTAAAAGGTAACTGTTTTTCTTCTTTTCTTACGCTGATTAATTTCTCTGCCACCAACATGTTCCTGTGACGTGGTGATGGTGCATTTTTGTGTCCCTGACTCCCTCTGAATGCTGCAAGAGCAAGGAGTCCAATCCACGGTTATCCTTCAGGAACTCCTGTTTTCACACTTATGTGCAAGGACAGATATTCCTGACTAGTTTTGTGCTTCAGAGGCCAGAAGAAGCTGTGTGAAGTTCTGCTAATCAGCAAAGCAAAATTCACCTGAATGTGCCACGGAAAACATCCAAGCTCTTGGGAATTCCTGTGGTAGTTGCAAAGTAACAATATGATGCACACAAGGGCACTACATAGGGCAAGGTGCAGACAGCCATGTAAAAAATACACAATAACAATGTGGAACTCAAAAAGAATAACCCACCAAAAGTACAAACAAATAAACAAACGAACTCAAAGTAAAGCAGTTTTGCTCCTAGTGTCTCACTGACTGTCTTCAGGGATATTCCAGATACAAATTCCAGTGAATGGAATCTGTATTTATGCTTGCAAGTTGCCTTTAAAGAATTTTTTTAATCTATCAATAGGAAATGTAACCATAAGAAGCAAAAGAAGAAGAGGAAAATAAGCATTTGTGTGAGAGCAATGAGCAAGAGAACAGTGAGTGACTAACAGGGCTGTGCCTTTCTCTTCCCACACAGGGAAGCAATTGGACATGGGGGGAAACCCTTTTCCCTGGTTTGTAGACACTCCAATTCTGATTTTTCTGGAGCAGCTCTCTACCTGATGTTTTCCTGGTAAGTGCACAGTACAGAAGCCCTTGTGGTTTTGTCCAAACCAATGGGTTAAATCTTGATCTGTTGCATCAGTGAGAATTCTGAGGCAAAAGCCATGGAAGATTTCTCACCACTGCGCTGAAGGCACTAGGACACAGCGTGGAAAAGGCTCTCTATGGAACATTCAGAGTAAAAGATCAGAAGCTTTTGTTACTACAGTGTCTATAATCTCAAAAACACTTCCACAGAACATTCTCTAGAGGTTCACCACAAGGCTATGTCTTTTCACTAGAAGAAAAAGACAGTGACAGATAATTTATAAGGTTGACATTCAACTGGAAATTACCAAAGAAAAGCAACTTAGTATTTCTGCTCTGGTGAAAGATACTTACCTTGCTTGAAGAACAGACTGATTTTTCACACAAGCAGTTCTGTCATTTACACTGTGAGTTTGAAGTACACTATCTCTTGGCAGTTCATTAGCTGAACATGGAATGTGACTCTGTCCTCTTTGTCTAGTAGAAACTGGATCCATAGGGTTAACTGTTTCATGTTTTCGTGGAGGAGAATTTGCAGATGGAGCAAGAAGAACTTGATCATCCAACCTGGAGCTCAACTGTGGACAATGGACTTCTTTATGTGTTCTTTCTATGCCTGTTTTTGGATCAGCAGGAGTCACTTCATGGGGTTCTAATGCTTCAGGATTTGCTGCTGAAGATCCGTCTACAAATACTCTTCCTTTAAGTCTTTCCTATATTGAAAAATCCTAGTTAGTGACTATAGAAGCTCTATAAAAATGCTAAATAAATGTAGCAACAAGATGAACCAGACAAACCAGTCCAGCTCTGAGGATAAAGCAAATCCCAGAGAGGCTTCAAAAACCCTGACTGAGTTGAGAGCAAGACAGCAGTTCTGCTGAGGGTGCTGAAGGGATAGTTATGAAGTGATAGTTTCAGGCTGAAGCAATGGATTTGCTACTAACACAAGGCATAGCTAGAAATGGAAGGATTTAATGGACTTAAGATCCATCTGAATAACTCATAACCTTGCTGCCCCAAACCCAGAGGTAAAGCACAAGAGAAATATGAAACACTTTCATTTGAGCTTAAGTTCACATCCTCCTTTATCATCTATCCCACTACAGCTGTGCAATCATGGGCATTTAGTACATAAATATTAAAATATCAAATATTACAGTCACAGGTCCAGCAGCTAGAAATAAATTCAACTTCTTGCTTCTCCAACCTAAATTATCTCTATTGTGTTCTGTATGTTCTATATTTTTCCTGCTTCTCTAGCTCACACTGAAACCATCTCAGGTGTTTGCTTTCTCTTTCTCCCTAAACTCTGTAAAGATTTGCTCAGTTTTATCTTACCTCATCAACTTCTTGTTCAATCATGTTTATTCTGTGTAAAATTTCTTTTGCATTCTTCCAGTACTCTTGTAGACTTCTCCTTCTGATGTTCACGTCCAGTTCTTCTGCATTGTCCACACTTGGTGAATTGCCACTTGTTTTCAGGGACAATTGTTCAGCTTTGTAAGGCAAAAAACAGCATTAATATTTAAATTTTTATCAATGAACATGTTAGTAAGTATTCATAATACTTCAGCAGTGCTGAGGGACAGTCTCAGTGAGTCAATGCAAAATACAATCTCTGAATAACCATTTTTATAGCATTTCACTTATATTGACACATGTTAACACGCTTCAAACATAAACTGCAGTTACAAGAGGTGAGCTTGCAATTACAGCTGCTATAAGCTGCTTGTACAATGCTGCTGTGCAAAAATGACTTTGTTTTCCACAAAACTTCCAGGTGGGAAAGCTTTTAAGAACTGGCCACACATGTATAGGTCTCACAAATGCATTATTGCAACACTGTTGGCATTCTTACTTGTCTTTTTTCTGCTTAAATGCCATAATCAGCCCATGGTGGCAAATTGGCAACTTCTCTGCAGAAAACAAGCATCTTGCAGTGCACAGTTACAAAGCTGCTACAGTTAAAATGATTTAGAAAAGCAGAACATAGAGATGGAAATAATCACTGTTATTTTAAAGCAGTATCAGTGAGCTTACTCATTTGTTTGCAGTTTTGCAGCACAAAAGTAGCAGCTTTGATTAGTTCTTCGTCCTGAGACTCTGTTAATACCTGAATCATAAGTGGAAGACCATTGTTCTGAAGCAGCTCACACTGGTTTTCTGCTAAAAGAGGACATTGTAAAGGAAAACTGGTTGGTTTCAGCCTCATACACACTTAACCTTACAGTATTTTAGCAACCAGAAGTAACTTTTGAAGAACTTCAGAACCAGAGATTTCCATCACAGCTCCAACCTTGCTGCAGTGCCCTACTGCCCACACTGCAGCAGAAGTGCTCCAGAGAACGCAGGAGGGTTTGACCACAACTCAAATGTCTTGTGAGAAAACTGAGGGATGACTGGGACAAATCACATGATGGAGTTCCAAAGTCATTTAATTGTTGCCTAAAATATCAGAGTAATGACTTCTATATTTCTTTTCCTCTGTTATATACTCTTAAAGCAGCTACACTACATTTCTGTAAGCTCTGAGAGGCAGAAATATCAAAAGCTGAAAGTTTATAATTAGCAAAACTGTAATAAAATTTGTAGTTTAATCCTGGTCTAACCAGTCTGTTCCTCCTTGGTAACTATGTCACTAGCAACATTTTATTACTGTGAGCTCATTTGCATATCATAGAATCAAATGGGTTCACATAGAGCTAAGAGAACATGCACTCATACTTCATAATTGCAGAAGAAAATACAATTTTTTTCCTAGCTTAAGGAAGAAAATTAGGAAAAGAGACATCTGACAATCCCAGGGTTCCCTGAAGAGCCTTCTTTCATAGAATCATAGAATCAGCCAGGTTGGAAAAGACTTCCAATATCATCGAGTCCAACCCTACCATGGTTACTAGACCATGGCACTAAGTGCCACATCCAGTCTCATCTTGAAAACCTCCAGGGATGGTGAATCCCCCACCTCCCTGGGCAGCACATTCCAATACCTGAGCACTCTCTCCGTAAAAAATCTCTTCCTAATATCCAACCTAAACCTTCCCTGGCACACCTTGAGCCTGTGGCCTCTTGTCCTACTGCTGGTT
>NW_008692197.1:0-222 GCF_000695815.1 Acanthisitta chloris
TTGTCCCTGGGGACCGCGGCCCCCGGGAGTGTCCCGCGTGGGAACTTACCGCTCCTGCTTTCCGTGCCGCGCGGGAGAGAAAGTGCCGGCGAGGCGCTGGTCACATCTTTCACAACTCCTTTAATTTCTCCCCGTCCAGGCGCAGCCGACGCTCACCGCGCGCTTCCTCTGCCATACTGGTGCGGTACTGGCGCGGCACTGGGTTTCCAGAAGTTCTGGCCG
>NW_008692197.1:302-21062 GCF_000695815.1 Acanthisitta chloris
TTATTTCTGCTCTTCCTTCCCCTCCCTCTCCCAGTTTAGCCCAGGAACTCCTGCAGCATTGGTTAATCCTCGAGGAGGGATAACTGCTGTGCTCTTTAGCGAGCTCTCCGCTACAACGGCTACTTCCTAGAGCTCCAGCATCTCTGGGAGGGATGTGAAGCTACGAGATGTGAAGGTATTTGGCAAAAAAAAACCCCCAGCAGTTTCCAAGTCAGGCAGATTCCTGCAGGGAAGTGAAGCCTGGATTTGGAAATGGAGCTCCGTTTATGAAAAATAAACCTATTGGAGTTGGCCTTGGTTATAAATTCAGGGAATATTCGACTCCAGGTTTGTTCTGACAGCAGCTACTCTCTGCTTTGGATTTAATTTGCACAGACTCAGGTTTCTAGCAGTTGGGAGAGGAGGGAGGCTGCAGGTGGTGGGGCAGGACCATGGCTGTGGTGGGTTAGAGGGTGTCAGTCCTGTGTCCGGGGTGGGTGTGGGGACAGTGACCACAGCCAGTGCTCCCTCTGGCACCAGTGACCACCACAGAGCTTTCGGCTTCTTCTCCTCAGGGGAGCCTCGTGGGGTTGTTTCTGCTATGTTCACCCGTGGACGAGCTCAGCTGCTGCTTAAGCACCTGGGAAACAGCTGTGCAGATGTGCTGGAGGTTTTGAAAGTTGGGGTCAGCTCTAGAAACTGCAACTCAACCCTGGTCCTGCTCTCTGGAGTCCTGATGTGTCCCTGCCACAGGTACAGTCCATGGAGGTGATTTGGCTCAGCATTTTGGGGAAGGTTTTCCAGCCTGGCCTGGGGCTTGGAGGGTGGACCTGAGGTCTGGGGATCCAGTGGGGATCACTTGATGGGGTCTTAAGGGGATCTGGAGTTTAATTGTTCTACAACATCCTGAATGCATGGGTTGGTAAATTCAATTCATTGGGGTTTGCACAAAGGAAGTTTATAAATA
This sequence comes from Acanthisitta chloris, assembly GCF_000695815.1. Taxonomy (NCBI): domain Eukaryota; kingdom Metazoa; phylum Chordata; class Aves; order Passeriformes; family Acanthisittidae; genus Acanthisitta; species Acanthisitta chloris. Next base: position 1,249 of record NW_008692197.1, read on the forward strand.
CCTGGAAAACTGTGGGAAAATACACAAATTTTACAGTGTTCCTGACTAAAAGAAAATACTGCCCCTGTGGGCTTTGTGAAGGCAGCACGGGTGAAGTCAGGAGGCAGAGACAGGGGGAGCTGGTCACTCCAGGCCTGAGCCCTGCGGATTCCACCCAGCCCAACCCCAAACCACAAACCTAGAAAATAGCAGGGAATTTGCTTTCATTTGCAGTAACTACTTTGTGCATGGAGACTGAGCTGGTGCCTTATTAAGACAAATAGGTCTTCACAAAGTATTTATCAAGCAGATTCTTTGACAGCCGTGTGTGTTGCTGAGGAGGTAGGACGTCCACACTGGTGATGCTCTCCCCAAAACCTTCCCCTTCACGCCCTCATACCACCTCCTCCTTTTGTTGCAGCCCACGGAAGAGCTGTAAGGCTTGGAAACCAATTGTGCTATTCTCCTGTCGTGAGGAGCATCACCAACCCATGGCTAAAAAAATGCAACAAGATCATATATTTTTCACATGCTGATTGTGCTCCTCGAAAAGAAAGGCTGGGTATGCTCCAGGCCTCCCCCAACTCCATCCATCCAACCCCCCCATCCGCAGCGCTGGGGGTTAAATACTTTAGTGGGAAGTGTCAGGGATGTGAGAGGACATTGACTGAAGCTCTGGCCCCTTCCTTAAACAACTGTGTCTGTGCAGCGCCCGGAATTCCCCGGCTCGGAGCCCTCCTGGCTCGGGGGTCGTGGGGTGGCCATGAGTTCAGGGAGGATGTGGCAGCAGCACTCAGCAGGGACCGCGGCAGCCAAAATCCCTGCGCCTCTGCAGCAGCAGCCCGAGCAGGCTGTCAGCAGTGCGGGAACGCAGCCGTGTCTCCGTCCCGATCAGGGAGCCAGGGGAAACCGGCGGCGACAGGCAATGTTTGCCTCCGGGCCTGTTTGCTAGTGCAAAAGTGTTGCGACCTGCTGCTGGAGACAGGTGGAACGAGGGAGGGGAACGTGAGCGCTCGGAAAAAATAAACAACAGTGAGCAGAACATGGAATTTAAATATTGCTAGCAGAGAACTCCAGCAGCAGACTCTGCTGGAAATTATCCGAGACACCACGGCACAAAACCGCTTCCTTTTTACAAGGAAAATGATCTAATCAAGATGTATGTACATGACAATGCGCTCGCAGGGAGAGGAAGTTGGAGTTATCTGCTTCAATTACGTGCACTCACCGTGTCCCTGTCCCGGAGAAGGACGGGAATAATAAATATCAACCAGGTTTTTTTCCCAGCCTGGAACCGAGTGGAGTAACTCAGCTCACATCGAGTCGTACAGGAGGTGTGAAAAGTTGCAAGGTGAAATATTGTGAATATTCCTGAGGAATGAAGTATGAAATGAACTCGTGAATATTCTATGAAACGCTGACTCGCAGCTAGAGGTGTCTCAATATCCAACAGGACACTGAGAAGTGCCTGGGAGGGAGAACTATGTGTGAGCTCCTGGTACGAGCAGGGGAATTGGAGGAGGGTTTTGGGGCTCCTGAGATGGGAAGTCTGTAACACAGAATCAGTCATGGAATGGTTTGGGTTGGAAAGGATCTTAAATATCATCTTGATCCACCCCCTGCCACGGGCAGGGACACCTCCCACTAGATCCTGCCCGTGCCCAGTAAAATGATGGGACCAGCTAAGGAAATTCTTTATTCCCCTTGCTCCTGTTCCCACTCCATGCTCTGCATCCCAGTGATGGATCTTGTTGGTGCTGGGACATTCCAAGGCTCAAACACCTCATCCTTTCCCTCGCTGGAAGAACATGTGAGAGTCAAGTTCATGTCAGACCACAGATCGTGTCCTGCAGCCGGAACCCAAAGCACAAAGGCACTCAGGTCTATCCCACTATTCCAGTGGCTATTTCCTTCTGCTCAGGTTATGTATCATTATAGCCTAAATTATGGAAAGGGCTGGAATTCCTCTTTGAGCATTTTCCTGAAAAACTCCACTTCGGCAGGACACAAACAACAAAGAAAGTGGGAAATGAGTTATAAGGTGATTCAGGCCTTGGTTTCTTTCAGGGTCAGATGACTCCAGGTGTCAGCACCTTGGGACCTGCTGAGGTGGGTTTGGAACCCACTGAAGAATGGACTTTACTGTGTTTTCATTTGTCTGCTTTGTCTTGGGTGGAATTAAAGCCACAAACTGCTTCTCTGCTGCATTACTAGCAAGCAATAGTTGTGTTTTGCTACTTGACTCAGGTGTCTAACCACTGTTTTACTACTAGAAATTGTGTGATTTAGGTAAGAGCTTATTTATTATTGCTTTTATTTTAGTGCAGTAGCTGTGAAACTTAGCCAAGAAATTAGACACATCTTTGTAAAGAAATCCTTATGCCCAGAGTAGCACAGAGTCTGACCAGACTGATGTCACAGATCCAAGAAAGCAACAATTTTGGGGATAATTCCATCAATCTATTAGTGCATCCTGAATATTAGCAGGGTCAGGAGGTGTTTGCTGCCTGCAATGCTCCATCCCAGTGACCTGCTAAAAAGTAGCACTGAAAATAGTCTCCATTAGTTTATTTATGTCTGAGTTTTGAAGTGATAGATTTATCTCCTAATTTTGCTCTTGTTTCACAGCCTTTTACAGGACTCCTGGGCAGTTTATAGACACCAGATGACACCTGTAAAGTTCACCTGAAGCTGTTCAGCAGTTAAAACACCACAATGTAATTTATCTGCAACTTTTAATGCACAAAAAAAGGAGAAAAATTGATGAGAGTGGATGAAGAACTCTTCTGTGCTGTCTTTATGAAGTGGATGTAAACCTCTCAGCCTTTACAGCCGCCCTCACACTGCTTCAATTAACCATATACCTTTGGAGGGGAGAACAGGTATTTCTCTCTCAGCCTGAGGTCCTGCTGCTCCTGGTGCATGTCCAGTGCAGGGCACAGGGAGTGAGGCTGATCAGCAGCAGAATTGTCAGCATCATCAGCATCTGCATCCCTTCCTGGACAGGGTACCAGCACCTCACACGTGGCAAAGTGCTGGTTTAAAATGTGTTTAACCTGATAGCAAAAAGAATAGAAACAGGAGGGAAAAAAAGTCTGCTTTTCTCTCTTTGAGAGCTTTGCCAGTGCCAGGCTGCCTCGTCAGGGGTTGTCCAGCACAGGTTCAGGTGACACAGGCAATGGGGTTTTGACGGTTTTCCAAGACATGTTCCCAGCACACATTCCTCAAGTTATTTGGGACTTTTTGGCATCTTAAAACTTTCTTTGATGAGCTCAGATACTCAAAGGAACAAAAGAAATATGACTTGCAAGGTGTTCTTTATCTGTCCTGTGGAATCCTGGAGAAAAAGAGGCTCAGAGGGGACCTTTATTGTTCTCTCCAACTCCTGTTGGGAGGTGTAGCCAGGTGGGGTCAGGCTCTGCTCCCAGGGAACAAGGGACAGGACAAGAGGAAACACCTCAGGCTGTGCCAGGGGAGGTTCAGGTTGGACATATGCAGGAATTTCTCCTTGGAAAGGGCTGTCAGGCACTGCAATGTGCTGCCCAGGGAGGTGGTGGAGTCACCATCCCTGGAGATGTCCAAGGAATGAGTGGATGTGGCACTCAGTGTTCTGGACTAGTTGACAAGTGGTGATGGTCACAGCTTGGACTTGCTGATCTTTGAGGTCTTTTCCAATGTAAATCATTCTGTGATTCTGTGATCTCTTTTCCAGGCTGGTATTTCCAAGTTAACCTAAACACTCAGGATATGTATTTCTCTCTCCGGAAGCTGAGAGGCCCTTGGAATCAGTTGGCTGCAGCACCTGGACATATGGGCAAAGCCCTGAAAAATCCTGTGCTCCTAATTATGTCAAGTTTGATCATCTGCAAAGAGCCTCCTCCTCGCTCAGTATTTATCATCTCCCAGACAGGAGCAGACAGTGATCTTTTACTCCCTCATGCAACATTTCCACAAGCATTATATATTTCAGAGACATTTTCATGTATGTATATGCTAGGAATTGTATGCAATATTCCAGAATGGTTTCACCACTAGCGCACGGGGAAACATTATGGCATTAACCACCTCTCACCTCGCCCATTACCGTGTTTCTTTTCCTAACACACTGCACTAGAAGAAGCATCTGATTTCCTGTTTAAGTGCCATATAATCACTTGTTACACATAACAGCACACTTCCCTTTAATGCTTAAATCCTGGGAGCTGCCAGTTCCAGAGGCCTTGGGATTGCTGCTCGGAGCCTCTCAGCACACCCGGCCCCTGGAATAGAGCAGCCCAAGGGCTTCACCAGGTCCTCTTTGGATGTGGGCACATCATGCTGACTTAAAACAGGGTGAGTTACAGGGGATGCACAGCAGCTCTTGGTAAGCTTTTCCCAGCGAGTCGTTACTTTTACTGATGTGATTTTCTCTTTATTTTCTATACAGATGTACCAAACCTTCACTATTTGGTGCTGTGACTGCCCTGGGCAGTGGGATTTGCTGCTCAGTGAATTCCTTGTGGTGTTTGGATGTGAGCACAAACCGGATGAGCTGCCAAACTGCCAAGTTTGGACAGATGAGGTCCCAACTTATAAGGTAGAGTTATTTCAATCAGAAGTTTGAATTACTGTATCTATTCATTGAAGTGGACCCTGCATGTGCCCTGAGCACCAGGCTGGGAGTCAGGACCCTCAGGCTTCTGTGTCCCCTGTCCCAGGAGCCACCAGCCCAGCTGGGACCCACCAAGTGTGTTCCTGGCCCAGGGTGATGAGATGCTGATGTTCAAGGAGGATCAGGGGGATATTGTCACCTTCTACAACTCCTTGCCAGGAGGTGCAGCCAGGTGGGGATTGACCTCTTCTCCCAGGTAAAAAGTGACAGGACAAGAGGAAACAGCCTCAAGTTGCACCAGAGGAGGTTTAGTTTGGATATTAGGGAAATTTTCTTCCCCAAAAGTGATGTCCAGCCCTGGCACAGCTGTCCAGGGCAGGGCTGGAGTCACATCCCTGGAGGGATTTATCAGCCATGTGGATGTGGCACTTGGGGACATGGTTAGTGGTGGTTTTGTCAGTGCTGGGGAATGGTTGGACATAATGGTGTCAGAAGGTTTTTCCAACCTAAATAGTTCCAAGCTTCTGTGATTCTGTGGTTCCCTGTTATCCTTGCTGTGCAGCACCCACAGGACACCCCCAAAACTCCCACACTAGGGTGTGAAGGGGTAGATTGGGTAAGAAATAACTGGGTTTGGATTTGTTCCCTTCCCAGGGAGGCTGTGCAGAGACTGGGGCTGCAGGTGCTGTGCCAGGTGCTGCTGGTCACTGCATGAGGAGGAGGTGGGTTTGCTCAGGTGGCTCCAATAATGCCAGTGGGTATTTATTTGGTGGCTCCTCCCCTCCCAGCTCCAGCTAAGGGCTGCTCTTGGTGGTGTTATGTCTCTTACACACAAGAGGATTGTGCAGCTAAAGAGGCTTCTGCATGTGAGTGACCTGGTCCTGGTGGCATGACTGAGCTCCTGCTGCATCTCTCATGGTGAGTACACTGAGGAACGGTGCAACATCAACCTTGGGTATGTGAAAAGGACAATAGTCTCTAAGTGATGGGATGCTGTGTGTGCAGGGACTCTGCTTTGGGGGTTTATTTGTGGGGTGCTGATTTGGCAGGATGGATTTAATGTGACAACCTTGTGCTGCCAACCCCTCCTTAAAGCTGCTGACAGCTCAGCCATTTCCTCAGAGGAAAAACTTGAATCTCTGGGTGCTCAGAGGTGGGGGAAACCCCTTGTTTTGGGAGCCGTGGGTGCTGCACTGTGCTGAGCACCTGCACCTTGATGTGAGTGTCTGAGAGTAATTCTCACAGCATGCAAAGTCTCTTGTCCAGCATTAATTTTGGCTAGTGAGACCCTGTGTAAGCTCTTGTTGATTATCACATTTTAGCTAACTTGCTCTAAGATACTGCTTTGAGGCTGATACAAAGCTGGGATGGGGTGGCTGGAAAGCCCAGTCAGGGTTTTGGTGTAGCTGGATGTTTGTCACAGCCAGCACTCCAGAAGGGGGAAGAAACCCCCCTGTGGCATTGCTCTTACCCACTGCAAACACTTCAACACTGCCCAAATCCAGAGGTTAAATGTGAACTAATGCCCACAGGAAAGGCAAGTGGAGCAAGGAACTCAGAAAGCAAATTTACTGCTACTTTTATCCTCTTCAGTGCCAAAAAAAGGAGGAGGAAGTTTCTCACCAAGGCTGGTTTGTAGGACCCCATGCCTGGAGCAGTGCTATGGGGAGAAGATCTCATGGCAATGCTCTTACTGGTTTTGTTCTAGTCTGTGCCCACAAGTATGGGTTGGTATCTGCTCTTTGCAGCTGGAATCCCTCAGAGATGTAAACTTAGGGCTATAATTTCATGGTGATGAGGCCAAAGTCAAGAAATATCTTTTCTGGTCACTGTAAGAAAACCAAAGTGCCCATTGTGGGTCTCTCCTGGCAGTGCTCAGGAGTGCAGATACCCCAAGCCACTCTGACAGCAGCCTGGGATGCCACAGCCTCCACCACCAGCCCTGGCTGAGCTCTCTGAGCAAACCTCCTGCAGATCCTCTGGGAAAGGGAGAAAAAAGAGTTGCTTTGACTCAGAAATTAGCAGTAGTGAAGTAAAATAAATTGCCACAGTGAGGTGAAAGGAGCTGATACAGAAATCAACTGTCTTGACTTGAAAGTAGTGTTACAAAGGCTATTGAATTCAACATAAGATTTCCAGAAAGCTCTTTAAATCAGGCAAAAAGTATGATGAGCAAAGTTGTTTGTGGGATGAAGTCATGTCCTGGAGCACTCAGGTGGGATCCACACTGTGAGGAAGGTGTGTGACTGTTTGGGGCAAGATGTAGGATTTATCCCTGGAAGTAAGGAAAAGACTGTTTATTTTCTCAGGGGGTGGAATCAGGCACTGGTACACACTTTGTGCTTCTGATGTGTCTTTGCTATCTAACAAATGTGTTGGTGGCAATAGTCCGAAATTGACTGATGCCCGAGATGAGCTGGATATTGCTGTAGAGGAATTATCTGCACTTCTAGGAGCTCTACTTGATTTGTTTTGGAAAATCAGCTTTGCCTTGAATAGATCTGCCTGATCTGGGTTGTTTGGTGTGCTAATTGTAATCTTCCCCCTGTCAGTCTTGGAAATATCTCTGCAGATGTACTAATAGATCCTGTTAGGGTAGTTAAAGTATGAAAACATTAGTCTTGAAAATATCCTCGTGTCTCTCCTCGCTGGAGTGAGATGAGCTCGGGAGATGCCATCAGGCTTTGCAGCCCTGCCATCTACTGGCTGTTCTCCTGTAAGGTGCTTCGGGGGCTCTCAGCCCTCATGGGCCTCGGAGGAAGGTCTGAAACTTTGAAAACTACTAGAGATGGGATTTGGAATAGATGTTTGGAGCAGTGAGTCGCTGTGAGGTGCTAAGGCTCTGGCACAGGTTGCCCAGAGCAGCTGTGGCTGCTCCATCCCTGGGAGTGTTCCAGGCCAGGTTGGACGGGGCTTGGAGCAGCCTGGGCTGGTGGGAGGTGTCCTGCCAGGCCAGGGGTGGGATGGGATGAGCCTTAAGGTCCTTCTAACCCAAACCGGTGTGGGATTCTTTGAGCCACGGGTGTCATGCCCAGCCGACCCGGGAGAAGCTTTTCTCTCCCCCTGCTTCCCCCTCCCTGCAGACACAGGGAACAGTTGTTCTCCTGGACTATTTTAAGGCTGTGTGGACAGTGGGCTTAGCAAGCTCTCCCTCAGATGTCCTGGCACAGCCTTCACGTGCCCATCCCTGCCCTGTGCCAATAATACCCACACAGTGGGCTGGGGACAGGGCTCTAAAGGTTATGTCTGCAGGAGCTTCTGGGCATGCACTGGGGCTGGTGTTCCCCTTTTTCTGCCTTGGATTGCTCTTTTCCCAGTGACTGTGTCAGTTGTCCCTGTGCTGTCCTACAGGTGCAGCTGAACTCAGTGGATGTTTTTCAACAGCAAAGATCCCACCAGGCTGTGATGTGATTTATAGGAAGAGAGTTTTAAGGCAGAGGAACCTGCCCTGGGCTCATCAGTGAGCACTGGGATGACATGCCCAGGTGCACCATCCCCTTCTCAAGCACTTTCTTGGACATACCCTCTGCTTTTAGCACATCTCTGCCTATCCTCTGGTGGGATACCACAGTGCTTCAAGGCAGAGCCAGCCCAGCACACTGAAGTCCTTGCTGAAGGAGGAAGCAATAATTCTTTATTTAAAAGAGATTACAGCTTGCTGCTGTAAATTACTGTGTCTCTTGATTTGATCATGTAGCTAACAGCTCTGTGAAGGCTTAATGACAACTGGAGCTTCTGCTGCACTCTGGAGGCCCAGAGCTGCTCAGGGCAGCAGCAGCTCCCAGGGCTGAGTGGGACCTTGGTGTGGGTGCAGGTTTCTTGTGCTCAAATCAAGGTTTGCAGGGAGGAGGTTGAGCTGGGTCTGTGTGGCAGCAGGGGAAGGTCTGAACCTGCAGCTGCCTCTTGGCTCTGAAGCCACAGAATCATTTAAGTTGGTAAAGACCTCCAGGATTGAGTCCAACCTGTGACCCATCACCACTTGGCAGCTAGTCCAGAGCACTGAGTGCCACATCCACTCATTCCTTGGACATCTCCAGGGATGGTGACTCCACCACCTCCCTGGGCAGCACATTGCAGTGCCTGACAGCCCTTTCCCTTGCTGATGTCCAACCTGAACCTCCCCTGGCACAGCCTGAGGTGTTTCCTCTTGTCCTGTCCCTTGTTCCCTGGGAGCAGAGCCTGACCCCTCCTGGTTGCACTTCCTGGCAGGAGCTGGAGAGAGCAGAAGGTTTCCCTGAGCCTCTTTTTCTCCAGGCTGAGTCCCCACAGTTCCCTCAGCCTCTCCTGCTGCTCCAGCCCCTTCCCAGCTCCATTCCCTTCCCTGAACACCTCCAGCCTCTCCCCATCTGTTGTGTCATGAGGTGCCCAGAACTGGACACAGCACTCGAGATGCCTCAGCAGAGCCAGCACAGAGGGACAATCCCCTGCTCTGGTCTTGCTGCCCCACTATTTTCAATATAAAACTAGTACAAAAATAGCCTCTCCTTGGACTCTGCTTCCTCCTCTCTCCCTTCCATCTGAAGCTGCATATTACTGTGTAGTTGGTTTCCCTTCTCTTAAGTCATAAATTATCAATAATAGTTGCTACAAGTGAGTGGCCTTTCTTCCAGGTGTAGATGCTTGTTCAGTTGGGCACTGAGGTCATCTCTGTGATCCCTGTGCCTTTTTGTTCCTAGAGATTAGTTTGTGAGCAGAATTCCTGTGGGGTCAATGCTAGAGTATGCTTAAAAACACTTCTCCCTGCTCCCTGTAATCTTGCCACCACTGTGCTCCCCATGGGAGAGCCTTCCCAGGGAGCTGTTGGCTCCTGCAGTCCTGGAGCTCTCCCTGTTACACAGCTCTTACTGGAACAACTATTTGCAACTGAGTGAAACGCTGGTCCCACCAAAATCAATGCTATCGACTTCACAGCACTGATGTATTAGTCCTGATGAATAACAGCTCTCAGCTCTCACCCTGAGAGAGGCAATGGGAAAAGCTTTTAGTGCCTACCACAGCCTGAACTCCTGCCTGAGCCCAACTCCTGCTCCGCTGTGCCAGATACCTCCCCAAAACTGAGTCAGCTGTTGAGCTGTGAATGTGCATGGCAGAGCAGGTCCAAACTGCTTAGGAAGATCAAGCCCTTGTTTGTTAAGGCTTAAAAATATCATCTCGCCAAGCACAGGCTGTAATTTCCTGGGCCTTGGGGGTGAGGATGCTCAGCCTCAGGAAAGGGGATGGTGCCACTGGAGCTTGGCCTCGTGTTTGACATGGAGCATTGCCTGCAAACTGCTTTCAATACAAAGGCACCAGACCAAGGGCTTCCTGCACCCTTCAAGGGGCTCCTGGCATCATTAGAGCTGTGCCTGCTTTGGTGCTGGGCAGGGACTGTCCAAGGGGATCTCCCACTCCTGCCCTTGCTCTCCCAGATATCTCTGCTGGATGTAGCCTTTGCTGGCAGAAGTTGTGTGACCTGGTAAAGGTCTATCTACCCCAATCAGCCCATTTTGTGCTCTTTTATACCCAATTTGGGCTGGCAGGGCAGCAAAGGCACTGCTAGTGGTTAGCTTGAGTTGCTTTCAGTCAGCTTAACTTGCCCACCACAAAATCACAGCTATCAGTTCAGGAAGTTTAGTAGCTTTTGAATTCAGCAGTTCATTGGGTTTGTTTCTTTTGGCTTCAGACAAATTTTCCTGCACAGTTTGCTGTGAGGACCCTGGGAGTGGTGGAGGGAGGGTGCCTGGATGAGGGCACAGCATCTCCTGGTGGGACATCTCTGGGTGTGCTCACTGGTTTGTGGCTGTCTGCTGATTGCAGCCCAATTTGTCTTGCTTCTCTGGGACACGTGTGCCCTCCTTGCTGGGTCTGGCTCTGTGGTGGGTCTGGCTGCCCCCCAAAAGAGGCTGTGGGCACAGGACAGGCTGTGCCTGTGAGAGCTGCAACCCCTCAGAGCTCCTGACCTCCCACAGCGATTCCTGTAAACATCTGTCAATATTAGTCACATATTGTAGGCTTTTAATTGATCACGCTGCCTCCCTCTACATGATGCTTTTTTCCAGGGTTTTCCCATAATAATGACTTCTAATGAAGCTGATTATGTCTCCCATAAGGAGCATTAATAGATGAATGCATTGTTCTTAAGGTACATCTCTTTATGGAGTGAGCTGTAACGAGCCCTGCGCGGTGCTTGGCAGAGCTCGGGTGCTGTGTGCTCACCACGTGCCTCAGCCCTTGGGCTCGGAGCCTCCAGGCTGGATTCATGCTGCAAGAGAGCACAGGATGGCTTGGGTTGGAAGGGATCTTAGAGTCCATCCTGTTCCACCTCCTGCTATGGGCAGGGACACCTCCCACCAGCCCAGGTTGCTCCAAGCCCCATCCAACCTGGGCTGGAACACTCCCAGGGATGGAGCAGCCACATGTTTGGGTTGGAAGGGCTTTAAAGCTCATCTTGTTCCACCCATTGCCATGGGCAGGGACACCTCCCACCAGCCCAGGCTGCTCTAAGCCCCATCCAACCTGGCCTGGAACGCTTCCAGGGATGGAGCAGCCACAACTTCCCTGGGAAACCTGTGCCAGAGCCTCCCCACACTCACTGATGTGTTTCACTACTACAAGGTGCAAACTGAGACACCAAACAAGGTGTCTAAAACACGTGGTGGTTATCTCTACTGCTACTGGAGGTCAGAGAGCACAGGTATTGCTTTCCTCTGCTCAGTTTTCTCTCCCCATGTGTATTCCCAAATACTTTTGGCTCTAAAAGCATATAATCTTCTGTGCAATGGCCTGTGCGTGTTTCCACTCTAATTCCTTATGAAGTTGGGCTCGTTTTCCTCCCTCAATGTGGGGAGTGTTAGCAGAGTATTCTATGGAAATAGGGCTGTGAAATGCAAATTACCTCTTGGTAGTAGTTTGCTTATTACAAACTCATTAAAATGCGTAACCCAAAAACTCTCTCCTCTCATTATGGAGCTCTGTGCTGTATCACTCCATGCTAGAAAGCAGCTGCATGTTGGCTCTTTGATATTGGAAACCCTATTGTCATTAACCTCATTATGACAATACTCCTTTATGATATTTGAAGCCTGTGCCTTTCAAGGAGGATGCTATAAGGATGATACTATTTGGCTGTTTTGCATAATACAAAGTGAGGGGGGAAATTGGGCAGCAGGAGATGAGGAGACTTGGATTATTTATTAGTATCCTCAGGAACAACTGTGGATCTGGAAGTTGACACACCAGTAAATGCTTGTGCTTTTGACAGGGATCTCTTGGCAGTGGAAGTAGTGGCTCATATGTGGGTTTTGCCCCTAAAATCTTGTGTTGCTGTGGATAAATAAGTTGAGAGTTGTGTGAGACATGAGGTGTTTGCAGTGATGGGTTGAGAATTTCTGATGATGCTAACCCCACATGGATCATTCTCCCTTGAGCTGGCTCTTGCTTGTCATACTCTCCATCCTAAAGAAACATCCCTTGAACTTAGTGTGGAATCACAGAACATTCTGAGTTGGAAGTGACCCACAAGGATCATCAGTCCAACTCCAGGCCCTGCACAGGACACCTCAACAATTCACCCTGTGCCTGAGAGTGTTGTCCAAATGCTTCTTGAACTCCGGTTATACCTCTAAGAATGAAAACCTCTAAGTAATTCCTTTAAGAATGAAAGCTCTTTTGGTTTTTACATTATAAAATGTTTTTCTGGCTTTTTTATCTTGACTTTGAGCCTGGAATGAGCTGTAGCTGCAGATGATGTTCAATGGGCAGGGACACCTTGGATCTACACAGCTGCAATGTTTTCTGATTGAATTTCAACTCCTTCCCATGGAAGGGAGTTGTATTAGATGGTCTTAAGGTCTTTTCCAACCCAACCCATTGTGTGGCCTGCTGATGATCCAGCTCTTCCACAGCTTTGGGTTGTTGATGCATATTTCATAAATGAACCACTGACCTCAGAAGATACCCCAAAACCTAATAAATCTCACACAAAATCCCTTACTGGCACAAGCAGTGGTGCTTGTCTCAGTCGTGATTTTTGCAGAGGCTCCTGCTGGTGGGGAGGGAGGGAGGGAGAGAATGGCTTGTGCCATGGGGATCCCTGCAAACAAGCTTTCATTCCCCACATGAAGGCTAAATTCCAGCATTTCAAGTTTCTGTCTTTCTTCTCTCTTTCCTTTTTAGCAAAATCTGCTCAAATTTTGAGCTAGGTTCCTGCACGAGTCCCAGGCCTGTCCCTGCGGAGTTCCTCCACCATTAATGCTGCTCTGTAGGATGTTTCCCGTTCACTTTGGAGGAGTGGAATGGCAGTCTGTCTCTTACATGATGGGTAAAAGCAGCAGTAAACTGAAACTGAAACAGAAGTACAATCCACAAGGGAAGCACTACTACAGGTTTAATGTATTCCCCTCAGAAATCACAAAAGTCTTTCAGGGTCTTATGTGTTTATTGTTAAACTTCCCCAGCCTCCGGATGGCTGAGGGCACCTGTGGATTTTACATTTGGTTGCCTGTAGATGGTTTATAAGCAGGTGCTGAAGCTGCAAGAAGCTCTTTGCTGTTACAAGCTGTGAGCTGGAGCTGCTGGTGCTGCTGGGGAGTGACTCTGGGATGCTTGGATAGATTTCTAGAGGGTTTGGTATTGATTTCTCGTGGCAGGTTGTAGTGCTGGACAGCAAGTGCCTCTGATTTTTGGGCTGAAAGCAGCTGGTGCTGAAACAGCCTGTGCTGTGGTACAAGTGACTGGTTCAAAGAATCACAGGATATCCTGAGCTGGAAGGGACACACAAGGATCATCAGTTCAACTCCTGCACCCTGAGATCATTGGGTAAACACTCCTGGAGCTCTATCAGCCTTGGGGCTGTGCCCACTGCCCTGGGGAGCTGTTCAGTGCCCAAACACCTCTGGGGGAAGAACCTTTCCCTAATATCTAACCTAAACCTGTTTCAGTGCCCAAACACCTCTGGGGGAAGAACCTTTCCCTAATATCTAACCTAAACCTGTTTCAGTGCCCAAACACCCTCTGGAGGAAGAATCACTTCCCAATACCCAGCCTAACCCTCCCCTGACACAGCTCCATGCCATTCCCTCAGGTCCTGTCGCTGGTCACCAGAGACCTCATTCACACACCTCATTACACGAAACAATTACTTATTTCAATGCCTGTTTTGCTCAGACTCTTCTCTCCACTGAGCGCAGTGTTAGCATGAGATCCAAGCCAGCTCTGTGTGCAGGGGTTGTCAGAGCAGCAGCAGTACACAGTCCCCAAAAATGCTTTCTGCTTTGCTTTGAAATGCAATTAGAAATGGTTATGTTTGTGCATCCTCTGGGAGTCTAGCTTTCCAAATTGCTGAGGAGTTTTCCCTTATCTGATTTTTTTTTCCTTTTCCTTTCAATCTTATAAAATAGTCAAGTGTCTAACTTTGAACTGTAAGGCAGGAAAGAAGCAGGATGGGAGAGAGCAATGAGGTGGTAACTTAGGCTCAGTATGAACAGGACTAAGAAATGCCAAAGTAAGAGGCAATAGGGACAGAATGATCAGGTGAGTTGGGGAGGGAGAGCTGATTCCTCCACAAACACCAAGCAGGAATTGTGGTGTGGATTCCGAGCCTTGTCCCTTGATCCTGATGCTGCTGCTCCAGTTTATCTGTTGTCTTGCACTAAAAATTTGTCACCAAGTGTGCAATGGAAATACTTCGGTAATTGCCCGTATTATATGGATCATTGACCTTCAGCAGTGAAGCTGCTGAGGCAACTGGCCATTTATCTGGAAAATTACCACATGGCAAGAGCACATTAGGCTGTTTCCCTCTGTCTCCTCCAGCAAGTGCCTGGGTGTTTTCCTCTGCTGGACCACAAATCCCTGGGCTTGGGTCTAGCTGTGCCTTTGGTGATGGAAAACAGAACGGAAAGGAGCTCACTTCTCACTGCAGCACCTTGGTGTGGTTTCCCATCATCAGAGGCAGGAGATACTGGGTTTGATCATCCAAGTTAAGTCAAGTTGGAAATCTAGCTGTGAAAGTTGCAGGGCAGTGCAAGGAGGTCAGGGAGGATGGGCAGCACAAAGGAGCTGCTGTGCTCCTGCTGCAGCATCTTGCCTAAAATAAATGGTGAGTCAAGTGATAATATCATCATAAATAGTAGATGAATAAAGTATTGAAGCATTGGCATGTGCTTGTCTGTGCCTGTGCTCCAGCCTGGAGCATTCCCAGCATCATGGCACACCAAATTTCAGCAGTTCTGCTTTGGATGGAGTTTTGAGGTGATCAAGATCGTTTTGATAGACTCCTAGCCTGGTTTGGGTTGGAAGGACCTTAAAGCTCATCCAGTCTCACCCCCTGCCATGGGCAGGGACACCAGCCCAGGCTGCTCCAAGCCTCATCCAGCCTGGCCTGGAACATTCCCAGGGATGAGGCATTTCCCTCAAATTTTCTTTAGTACATACACAGGAGGTTTGATCACATCTTGGGCTCCACAGGTGAAATTCTTGTGCTGGAAGTGAACAAAATGCTGCATATTCCTGGCATTAAAATTCATGTTTTGGCACAGTTTTGCCTGCAAACCCATGGAGTGGAGCTGCTTGGGGCTCCTGTGTCCAAAGGAGCTTTATGAGGAAAATACAACCTATTTGTTGGCTTTTTTTAAAAGATAAATATATTAATGGAAGTGTATTTATTTAAATCACTTCAGGTAAAGAGAGGAAAGCCCAAACTTTTCAGCCCCAGATTCACAAATCCACTGCAAAAGAGCTAAACTAGAGTATAACTGGCAGTAAATAATGATATTTCATTCCCTAGTGCAGCTCTCAGCCCTTTGCAGGCTGATGTTTACCAGGCAAAACAAAGAGTGAAATTAGATGCTCATTAAGTTTAGTTACACTTGTTTTCTCTTGTAACTCTGTCTGAGGGTTTAAAAAAAGACAAAGGAGTAAGCAGCTCACAGGTGACCGAAGCCATGAGCTGCCCATGCTGGGTCATGCTGAGCTCCTGGGGCACAGTGTCCTCCTGCCACTCACCCTGACAGCTGATGGGAGGAATATTTACCTCCAGACCATCCTAAACCCACAGTGTTTGACAATGCCTTGAGGTTTGCCCCACTCTGTGTTAATAATCCATTGAAAAAGAAGCATTCCCCATTTTCCTTGAGGCTCTGGCACAGTCCTGAAGCAGCTTTTATTGGGATTATCCAGCTAGATGATTCCTTTGCCTTATCCCATAACTTGCAGTGCTTTCCCATGAGCACAGCACCCCATAATGAGCCCCCAAATCCCCTGGGCTAATTGTGTCCTATAAATATGGGTATTTGTATCCATATCCCTGGTGGGGAAAGTGCTGGAGGAATATGGAAGTGGAGGAGCAGGTTCCTTCTGGCTTCAATTCTTCCTTCTGGAAACTTTTAGTGTTTTCAGTGTTTTCTTTCCCAACTGATGTTTTAGCTAGAGATTGGAGATTTTAGGTGAGAAAACTTCAGTTGAAGAGAACACCTTAACCTGCTCTAGAGGAATGTTATCTCCCTGCTGTCAGACAGTTCCTTGTGTCTTGGCTTGGCCTCATTCCTCTCCTGGCACAACATCCATGATCTCCCTTGGATGGAGGAACTGACTCGGGACAAGGAGCTGCAATTTTCCCTGTCTGACCCATGAGGGGCTTGGACGGGGTTTGGAGCACCCTGGTCCGGGGGAAGGTGTCCCTGCCCATGTCAGGGGTGGGATGAGAGGAACTTTAAGGTCCCTTGCAGCCCAAACTGCTGTAAGTCCATGAGGATAGAGGTGGCAAGGAAGGAAGTTCCCATTTGGCTACAGGCAAGGATAGGGATTGCTCCAAGAGCAGGAAGAGGTGGACCAGACAGCAAATGGAGGATGAGTTCTCTTCCAGTGGACAAACCAAGGGGATATTTGGGTACAGATAGTATTTTCAGACTTGCACCAGCATGAGCAGCTCCTCTGACAGCCAGTGAGGGTGTCCTGGCCCTGATCTGGGGGTGGCACTGGCACAGGGAAGAAGGATGGCTTGGCCAAAGACCCAGCAGGGAGACTGAGAGCCACCACTCCTCACTCTGCCTCGTCGTATTACCTGGTGAGCTGTGTGTGGTGTGACTGAGAGACCTACAGGCACAGAGCGCGTTAAACACACTTGTGTTTGAGAAGCTATGGAAAGCTGCAATTTATCTCTCCCATGCAATCTCTAAATATTTGCATTTTCCTCAGTAGCTGCAGAGAAACTGGAGGGAGCAGGATCAGGCCCCAGCCAGCCTTTGTTTTGTTAGCGAGAGGAGTTTGTCACAGGCTTCATTTTCACTACATAAGCCTCTCTGTGATCTTCCTCGTGCATCTGTTTCCCCTTGATCTCGCTGTGTGACTGACAGCTCCTTTACACCAGCATTAGCTGTCAAAACATGCTTTAACTGCAATCCCTTCTAGAAGGAGTTTTTTGTTATTATTAGAAATCAAAATGCAGCGATAATTGAATCCCTTTATATTCCCTGTGTAATGCAAGGAGTGAGACACATTCACACCTAAGGGGAAAACACATCTGGATTTCCTCTCTGCCCCAAGCCCGGGAGCTCTCCCTTTCCCTGGCACAGCTTTGATACCTGGGAGGGAGAGAAAATTTGCAGTGTGTGCATATCATCTGAGGGAAACAACAGCACACACACACACTGGTGTTTTGTGCTGTAGGAATCCCATTAAATAAACAGGCGGCGAGCTGCAGTGTCACAACAAGTAGATGTACAATTACGAAGACAAAACACCCCAAGGAAATCAAGACGAGGCTTATTAATATCCAGACCCTGCAGAAGACAACTGTCAGACAATTGGTCAACAAGGTACATGGTAACTGTTAGATACTGACTAACCCATTATGATCTTTATGAAGTGTCCTTTTGGGGGTCTAGATCTTCAAATATGAGTTGGAAGACCCTTTCCTTTTATTAGTTGCTAAGCTCTTTATACTTTTACCATATTGCGGCAGGTTAGAAGTCTGAGCTTTATTGTCTTATGTTATTGAAAATCCAGATTCCCGCAGCCTTCTCCCTCAGGTCAAGATTTGTCTGAGAATACATTCTCATTTCTCCATGTACAAAGGCTGTCTGGAGAGAGGCAGAAAAAGATTATGACTGTAATATACTTAAATCCAATTTATTTGCCTGACTAGAAACTTCCACACTTCACAATTGCTTCCTACAGAAGATTTTGTATTTAATTCCTTCATTGCAGGAATGATCTTAGTCCTCCAACAGGTACAGGCACCACACACACCTGAGCCAGAGGAAAGGGAGATGATGATAATGGCAAATGAATGCTTATTTTGCAGGTTTGCAGTTTATCTCTGCTGGAGGATAGTGAATCTGACAGGGGTGCTCTATGCTCTGTGCAGGTCTGTGTTTGGGAGCACTGTGGGGGGTGTGAGCATCACCTGTGATCACTGCTTGATGCAGACATCAGTTTGCTCAGAAACTTCATCCTCCTCTCTTAGCCCTTGGTTTGAGAGAACTAGCTAAGCTGCTGTGGTCACTAACCACACAATCACCAGGTCACTGTGGCTATTTTAAACCTTCATTTGAGAAGGCTTGAAAAGCAATAGCTCAGGTTTCCTGCAACCTTTCCCTAAGCAGAGGTGGCACCAGATCTTTTTGCCTGGCTCACAACACTGGCCAAGGGAAACACGGGCAGTCCATAGTGCTCCAGGGCATCTAGGCGCTCATCAGTACATTTATTTAGGGGGAAAACCACAAAATGGGATGAAAAGGCTCTTCTAAAGGCAGATCTTGCCTTTCTACTGTAGCTGGAGGACAGCGGCTGAGAGCTTTGCCCATCCATAGTGCTGTGCAGAGCCTGGGATTCTTGAAGAGGGTTGAGACACCATCACAAAGAGATCAGTAAAGCCATTTATTGTAGCATCAGTTCCTGCTTGCCTTGGGTTCAGCATGTGGTAGTTGTTGGGGCTCATTGCTTGGGCAGAGAAATGCCAAAAAAGTGTCAAAGAGGAGAATTTCTTCACAGCTACCGGAACAAAAAGGGGACACAACATAAGGTAGTGTGAAGATCAGGTTCACTCCAGGGTTGATGTTGCCAGACATCACCCCAGGACATGAACAGGGGAAGAGTTACGTGACCCAAGAGCTGGTGGCTATGGAGGGGGACACTGAGAGGTGCCCTGGTACTAGGTGGTTATTGGGGTGCTCAGAGAGGTGCCCTGGTACCAGGCGTGGCCACTGAGGTGCCATATGCCAAACACCCTGAAGGTGCAAACAAGGAGCTACCTCTGTGTCCTCCTAGGTTTTCCCACCTTTCGGGACAATAGATCTGTCATAAGGCCAAAAAACAGCTTAAATAGGTTGTAAATCAAGTCTGGGACAGCTGTTTCTTTAGGAAAATGCTACAGTTGCTTTTAACAATGAAAAGATATCTCAGTTTAGACCTTGGTATGAGACAGAGATGAACATAATGCTCCCAGAAAGTGCAGTGGCACTGATAATTCCAGGGTAGGTAAAAAACATATTCAGTTGCTCCCAAACTCCTGCAGCTTGTACACTTGAAGCCTGTGGAAGTGTGGCCTGTGCTTCCCACCAGCACCTTCACCCTGTGAGCAGGAACCTTTCAACTCCCTCTCCAGGTTTCCCAGCACTGTCTCCGTGTCACTTTGCATGGCCACAGCGCTGGAGTTTTTAATTTTCCTCCCCAATCTTTGGAACAAATTCTCCTTTTCAAAGTCCTCACCCCGTGGGGCTCTAAAATCATAACAATTAATGCTGGCAAAGACTCCTGAAGCCACCTAAGCCTTCCCTCCTAGGGCAGGATTGCTTGAGCAGGCAGAGAAATTAATGGAGAGGGGAGCCAGGAGCCAGGCAGGGACCTGCTTCAGAGCTAAAGTTGGGGGGAAAAGTTGAAACCACTCAAAACAGCTATTTGAGGGGAGGTGGCAGAGCTGCTCTGTCTACCCAGTGCTGGATAGTTACTCTGAGAGCTGTTCAAATCCTTAATTTGCCCCAATTTTAACTCTTCTTTCAACATTTGCTATTTTCCCCCTTATTTTTCCTTTTCCAGGCTTTTGTAGCAACAAGGGGTGATGGAACAGCCTTGCACTGCTCAGTGTTTATCACCGTTTCAGCAGCGTTAAGTGGCTATAAATGCATATGAAATATGTGTGGTGCCTTCCTCGCCTGCTCAGCAATGTGTTCCTTCCTACGTTACTAATTGCTAGCAGGAAAAATAGGAAGAATTTGTTTACCAGCTTCCTGCATAATATTCAGACATCTGGAGCTGCTAGGTCTGG